>NC_137832.1:53821778-53841778 GCF_963921795.1 Nannobrachium achirus
CAGCACCCAGATGCTCCCCCGTGGAGAGCAAGGTGACACAAGGTGACACATCACCTTGATCACTGTGTCCCCAGGAGATGATTGAACCCTCGCGCACGCACACACGTTTTTTTGGCCTCCCTGCTGGCACAACATTTCGGGGGTCCACGCCATGGCCCAAAACACATATCAATGTGGGGGTCCTTGGCATGAAAATGTTTGAGAAAGACTGAGTTAAGAGATGCTGCAGGAATTCCAAGGACAGGTGTGAGGACTCGACCGGCACGCCGAGCATCGTGAGGGAGACGAGGACGGGCGCTCTCTCCAGAGGAAGGCGCCTCTACTATGCAGGGGCGTCACAAGGGGGGGGAAAGTGGGACTCAGTTACCAGGGCCCAAGGTGGAGGGGCCTTCATTATTTTATACTTTAGCTATATGAAAAATAGCATATCTACAGCGTGGCACCGAGTGCAGCGCTGCAAGCTCGTAGATCTGCTATTTTTGAAAAGTGTGAAAATGTGTGCAAATCTTTGAATATATGTATTTTTTAAGCGAACATTTGTAATATTTTGAGATGGGGGCATCGAGTGCCGCGCTGCAAGCTTGTAGATCTGCTATTTTTTAAAAGTCGTGAAAATGTGTGCAAATCTTTGAATATATGTACTTTTTAAGCGAACATTGGACATTGAACATTGGCACTGAGTGCCGCGCTGCAAGCTTGTATATCTGCTATTTTTCAATAGTTAAAGCACAAAATAATGCGTAATAATGCATTCCCAGTCTAAATAGGTTGAACAACATTCATGCTGTGAATCCCTGTACCCAGGGCCCAGAATTTGGTGCGACACCCCAGCGTCTCTCCTGTGACAGGTGATAAAGTTGGAAATGCCAGCCAGTACGTGCGTACGGTGCTGCATGGTGCAGGTGTGGAGGAGCATTATGTCCAAGGTAAAAAAAAAGTCCTCTGTTCACAAAGTCTCTGGGCGCCGGCGAACAATTAAGTCGCTCCCGCCGAACCGCGGGACTTTGTAGACAATGATACACCGTGTCACCTTGGAGCACTGGGTGTTTTATAGCGGGTTGGGGGGGGGGGGGGGGCAGAATTGGACATGTCGGTCGGCTGGCTGCCTCCGACTGGCTGGGAAGTGATTTGATGATTCCAAGATAACTCGCAGACATTTGGGGCTTTGTTTTTATGGGGGTTATTTTGTGTCTTCATCATGTAGTCGAATGGAACAGATTTGAGAGCAAAACCTTTTGGGCACTGCAATCTAAATGGAAAAAAAGGAAAAATAAATTGTTTGGCGATCAAAGGAATTGTCAAGCATTAAATGTGACAGAGCCTGAGAATGTTTCCCAAGCAGGGCACGGCCATTTTTCTGCTTTTTTTTTTTTTTTTTACGGATTATGAAAGCACAGATTGTGTGTTTTCAAATTATGTGTCATATAAGGTCAAACATTATAGTTAAATAAGACAAAGACCTGTGCTATCTCTGAGGGCGGCTTGCACCAAGAGGGATTAAATAAATCTTAGTTTAGGGTTAATCTTGGTTTTGTTGATCTATGATTTATTTTAAATTGAGGTGTGTTGCACCACTTAAATTTAAGCATTGCTTAACAAATCTGTGATTAAACTCTTAACCTGTGATTAAAACTATAACCTGCGATTAATTCATGGATTAAATGTCCTCCATCTTGGATTTGCGATGTGTAAACACACTGGAATAAACTATTCTGTTACGTTACTTTTATATTTACTTCGGGGAGAATGTGGGCAGGCCTATCACCTTCTATGTTAAGAAGAGCGCCTGTAGCCAAAAAATATTTAATTTTATAGCGCTCCGTCATACTACGGTGACGCTCGCTACAGCGCGGTGTGGCGCGGCGATGCGCGGCTATCTAGGAACTATAGGAAGCAAAGAAATACAACACAGTTTGATAGTTTTGTCAATTATGAAGCGATTTCGAAAATTAAAACGTCTGCATATTGGCTGGGAAGTCCGTGCACTTCCATGACAACTGACTGTATTATGTCCCTGTAAATATTTAAGTGTTCGCTATTTTAAAATAGCCGATGTACAGTACTACAAGGATGTATTGAAGAAAACAATATGATGAGATTTTTGTTTTCAACTGTGAAACGCTGTCCACAGCTACAGCTTGCAGTTGCAAGCCTGTAGGGCTTGCTGTGAGGCTTCCCTCACAGGAGGGGGACCCCCATTCATGTCAATGGCATGTTTGCATTTAAACCACCTCTACAGCAAGTTTAAAATTAATCCCTTATTGATGTTTAAATCGAAGTTTAAAGTAGTGGTGCAACAGGATTAACATTAATCCAGGTTTAGAATGAAAAGTAAAACCAAGATTAAAAGGATGGTTTAAAACTAAACCTGATTCATGAAAACTAGGTTTAAGGTTTGGTGCAAGCTGATTAAAATATAAACCTTGATTTAAACCAGTTTAAGGCTTAAACCGTGTTGGTGCAAGCCGCCCTCAGGGCGGCTTGCACCAAGAGGGATTAAATAAATCTTAGTTTAGGGTTAATCAAGGGTTTGTTGATCTAGGTTTTATTTTAAATCGAGGTGCGTTGCACCACTTAAATTTAAGCATTGCTTAACAAATCTGTGATTAAACCCTTAACCTGTGATTAAAACCATAAACTGTGATTAATTCATGGTTTAAATGTCCTCCATCTTGGATTTCGATATAAACAAACTGGAACATGCTATTCTCTTGAGCCTAATATCATTAGCGTTACTCTTTTATTCATTTCTAGGAGAAGGGCAGGCTGTGGGCAGGCCTGAAGAGCGCCTGCAGCCAAAACAAAACAAAACAAAAATATAACGCTCCCCGTCATACGACGGTGACGCTCGGACGCTACAGTGCGGTGCGGCGCGGCGATGCGATGCGCGGCTAGAAGCAAGAAAAGACCACAGTTTTGATCACATTCACATTTGAGTCGATTATGAAGTGATTTCGAAAATTAAAACGTCTCCATGTTGCTTGGGAAGTCCACAAGCTTCCATGACAAATGTCTGTATGTCCCTGTAAATATTTAAATGTTCGCTCATTTAAAATAGCCGATGTACAGTACTACAAGGATGTGATGAGATGTTTGTTTTCAGCTGTGAAACGCTGTCTGCAGTTTACTTGCTGTGGGGCTTGCAGTTTACTTGCTGTGGGGCTTCCCTCACAGGAGGGGGACCCCCATTCATGTCAATGGCATGTTTGCATTTAAACCACCTCTACAGCAGGTTTAAAATTAATCCCTTACTGATGTTTAAATCAAAGTTTAAAGTAGTGGTGCAACAGGATTAACAGTAATCCAGGTTTACAGTGAAAATTCAAACCAAGATTAAAAGGATGGTTTAAAACTAAGCCTGATTAATGAAAACTAGATTTAAGGTTTGGTGCAAGCTGATTAAAAGATAAACCTTGATTTAAACCAGTTTAAGGCTTAAACCGTGTTGGTGCAAGCCGCCCTTAAGGTTTGGTGCAAGCTGATTAAAAGATAAACCTTGATTTAAACCAGTTTAAGGCTTAAACCGTGTTGGTGCAAGCCGCCCTCAGTCTCTACGCTAATAGTTCTAAGTATTTTGTAAGCTTAAAACTGCTGTGTGTTGCTGTATATTTAGTGGATTCTTCAACGTTTTAAACTTGCGTTTGGAAATACGCTCTGAGAGGAGCTCTGCAGGAAGAACAATACAAGTACAGTCAGAACAAAAACATTTAATAAAGTCCAGTCAAACACCCTGCCTAAAAGGAACACCCCAAAAAAGCCCTTGCGGTCTTGTTTCCGTTGGAGGTCCTTGGTATTCAATTCCATATATAAAATAGCAAAAATAAAAAAAAACGTTAGAATATCATCGCAAGTATAAAACACTATATGTACAGAGTAGGCTATAGGGGGAAAAAAGTGGGAGTGGGGGTAAGGAAATGGGGTGATCACTTCTCGCCTATCTAACGGAGAAGTGATACCTACCTCCGCCTCTGGCCTCCTGAAAGGTGAATTTTCAGGGCAGTTTTGAAGGACGCCAGTGAGCTACATGTTTTAAGGGAAGGGTTCAAGGAATTCCACACTTGGGTGGCAGTGTTGTAGAATGAGAATTTACCAATATTTGTCTGGGAATGGACTTCGCTAGGCTACAGAAAAATCTTACAGAGGTACACAGGGGCACTGTTGATATAGATGTTATGTACCGGGTTCTGCTTGAACTGACCCGGCTGCCAGAGGGAGCCAACCCAACTGTAGGAAATGCTGTTTTCCAGCATGGTCCCTCGCAGACAGCTCCCCAAGACAAACCTGACTATTTTGAGAAACCTGCAACTTCTCTTTTAGGGCTTTTAGTCAGGCTGCAGTACCATGAGCCAATAGCATAATGGAAACAACATAAAAACCAGTGCTAATAAGTGAAGACTAGCCAGGTCCAGAAACTGCGCTTTCTTGTCACAATTCCACTCCCCTTCTGTCTAATTATTGAAAAGCATTTAAACACTTGATATTCGCTGTGTTATCATCTTTAAGTCCCTATGTAAATCAGGCATTCCGTTTTCCCAGCTATGTTTGCTGTTGTCACATTAGCCTCTTGACCATGCACTCTGCAGCCACGGGGGCCCAAGATGTTTTCAGATCTCCGTTGCTAATGTCTTGCTGGGGGTGGCCATCTGTTTCTCTGTCTCCCACTGAAGATGAGCCCAGGACGGGCTCCTCCTGGCTGGCTCCTCCTGCACACAGGAAAACAACGCTTCTCGATTGTTTCTTTATAAAGCTATTATGTAGTTCCACGAACAACCATTGCCAACAAAAAATAACCGTTTTATTAAGCGAATGGTTCTTCTTGTTGCTTCATGTGGTTTTCAAAGTTCTTTGTGGATTTGGCCATGTTTTAACCCATTCAGAACGGGTACACTATATTGTGTATCATTATTATATGCTTTATTATTATTACAAGCTCACAGTGCGGCATCGAGTGCCGCGCTGCAAGCTTGTAGATAAGCTTGTAAATAACAAGCTTGTAAATAACCTACTCTCTTTAGCCTAATATCAAAAGCGTTTTTATTACTTTTGAGAGCATAATGGGCAAGCTTATGTTAAAAAGTAGCGCCTGAAGCAAAAAAAACATCATTTTCGGTGACGCGCGCTAAAAACAACAGATATATAAGCCCACAACGCGTCGCTCCGTAGCAGATCTACAAGCTCGCTGTGAGCTTGTATATCTGCTATTTTTCACTGGTTAAAGCATTCAATAATTCTCGGCCTAAAGCGGACGTCCGCTGAAAATAGCAGATCTATAAGCTAACGACTCGCCACTTCGTGAGTTTGTGGATCTGCTATTTTCGACAAAAGACATTTGGTGTAGAGGTGGGGGTATAAAGGAGAGTGCAAAGCATCATATTTGAAAACAAAAAGTTAATCTATAAGCAAGGATCAGCTGTGAACGTGAATCTGTATACATGGGACACTGCATGAAGTACAGCACAATTTAAGAGGTTAATGCCTTTTTACAGAACAAACAAAATAAATGCTTCTTTAAAGAACCTTTGCCTGAAAGCATCACTCTGAAGCAGCCGTTCCAGTTGGCACCTTTATTTTTGCTGGCTCGTGCCAGCATTCCCCCATCTTCTGTTGGGGGTAATAATGTGTGCCTGGTTCTGGGAACCCAACTGGTGTCCATGAGTTTGTCCTTTACAGCCACTCATCCTTGTCCCAGGCAGGCAGGCAAAGAGCCATGGCTGTGATAGAATGGACTTCAGGGGCTGCTGGCTGCATGAGACCTATTCAGTTAAATCAGTGAGATTTCGCCCCTCAGACCCAAAACTTGGAATATTTTGTTATCGTTGGATAATACGATTTTGTCCACAATTCCATGCTGTATTGATGGGGTACCTTAGGACTGATAACGGGTCAATCAAAAAAAAAAAAACCTATAAGGGTCCATACCAACTCTCCATCATTTAGCTGGGGACCACCTGGAACTCCCTCAAGGACCACTGGTTTAGAACCACTGAGTTCAATTACATTTGGGGGATGAATTTGTTTTTTAATACTCATACTGTTTTGTAATCATTTAAATGCATCTGCAATGTAACCAAAGCTGTCAAATCATTGTAGTGGAGTAAAAAGTACAACATTTGCCTCTGAGATGTAAAAAAGAAGACTATAAATTGTTATTATACTAGTGCAGTACTTCAGTAAATGTACTTGGTTTCCACCACTGCTTACTGTACTGTGCTGTACAGTAGCTCTCTCTGCATGTGTGTGTCAAGCCAAGTCACATTTCAGCGTATTATTTTTGCGATAATACATGTTTACTAGTTGTAATGACAATTCATAATTAGTATCTTTTTTAATTACATATATTTATATCGTCTGGATGTTGTGCTGCCTGCACAAGAAGCAGTCCTGCCCTTTTCTAACTCTTCTATGTAAATATGCAAATGTTGAGAGCTCTGTGTGGTGTGTGTGTGTGTGCGTGTGAAAATTATTTTTATTTGATTCTGAAAATGTCAAAGCATAGCTGTGTTCCCTCACAGAAGTTTAGTCCCCATTCAGTTTGTCTAGCTGCTAACTATTTGTTATCCTCGGTCCCTGTTCGTCCATGGAGCTTGTGGTTGACCAGGTGTCGCATAATATATATATACAGTACAGCGTCCGAGTTCCCCAGTTCCCCAAGATATCACAGAGAGATAGCGCTTCATTCATTCACACCCCTTCTCCTGTCTGCAACGCACACTGATTCCTTTTACATTAGAGGCGGGTGATTCCGGCCATAGATCAGGGTAATTGTGTTATTAGATAGAAAATTGGAGCTAAAATAACCAGATCCAAGGAGACGACAGGCCTGTCGCACTCGCGTGATGGCTGCTCCAAGTTCAAGGAGAGTTCAAGCATAGAGGGAGCCCGCCGTCAGGCGCATAGGGTCAAGCGTACCGTCGGAGACCCGGGCCCGCCCCGCCCGCCTTCTGAACCAAATTATCTTCACAAATATACCATTTCCGAAGGGGGTAATTGTCTTCACACTTATGGTTATTCATAGCTCATTTCATTTTCCATAAGTCTTTATTTTCCTTGGCCCTATTATTGCAAGGGTATTTTGTACCTGGGGGGCTCTATAAGATGGTATGGCCACTTTTCCGGCGGATTAAGCCGCGGCCAAAGCAGCAATTCCTGTCAATAGGAATTGTAAGCGATGGCGGATCCCGTAAACTTTTATGGCCGCGATAAAACAGGCTTTCCCCTTCCGCCTCCGCAACATGGGAGCCGCCACTGGCCATTGGGTAGACGCTGTCCAGTCTCCTGTCACATCAATCTTCACTATTGTATTATTTATGTGACGATGTTTCCACAAATGAGCACAGAACACACAAAATCACAATGTAGTCCTATACTGTGACAAGGTGTGCCATTTTATATGACTATTTAACCACAATGAACCCTAACAGCGTCCCTGTCCCTGGTTTACAGTATGTCATAATATGCAGACATTTAGGCGAAACTAGCCGATATAAGCTCACAACGCATTGTGACACGATATGTTGCGAGCTTACAGATGGGCTATTTTGGGATTTGGTGTAGAGGGAAAAAAAGAAGGGGGCTAAGTATCGACGCCTGAGGAGCTCCAGTCAACAAAGTCTATATTAAGTGGTTAACTAAATTTGTTTAACCCATTTAGGACGGGAACCCCTACGTAACTATAACTTTCAAGACAGGAACTCCTTTTGGGGTAGTTGTTGTTATGTACATTACATTAGTTTTTTTTTTGGGGGGGGGGGCAATCCTGATTTATTTTTTCATGATCTGGCGGTACCGATTTATTTTCAAAGGAAAATACTTAACCTTCTACACTATCTATTTTCGTTTGAATGGTCTTACCTATACCATATTTATGAGACTAATTTGTAACTTAGTTTGCCCTTTATTAAACACTCATAAACCTTACCTCACTCACCCCTTGAATAGGAGGGAGCTCCAAATATTATTCAGTACAATAGTACTGAATAAGCTTTAAGCTTAAATATTAGACAAAGTGTTGAATGAAGAGTGCTGTAGTAGAAAATGCTACCACAGTAACTAAAACAATATATAGTACAAACAAAGAAAGCTTAACCTTGACCACCTGAGACATACATTAGTAGCTTTTTAAAAAAAATTAAAGATTGGTTTTCCGTATCTCTGAATTTGGCAACGACTGGTCAAGTCAATAGGAGCTAAAATCAGCCGATTTAAATCGGCCACCGATCGATTGGAGCACCCCTACAGGCTACAGTATATACTGTAGCAACATACATCTTTTGAAAATTTGTAATTAATATTTGAAGTTTTTCAGAAAACGTAGTTCAGGATTTAGAAGGCATTTTTTAGAATCCGCCTCAGATCTAAATGGTTAAATATAAAATATGATATTGCTGCATCCAGCTTAGTGCACACAGTTAACACAGTAGTAGCCTACACAGAAGAATACACAAAGAAACTAATCATTTTCTTGAACGGTACTCGGCACAGTTTACTTTTTTTCTTTTTTTTACGGCAAAAACACCGTAATGGTCCTTTCAATTACATCACTTCATTAGCTTCTACAATGGGACAATAAGTCCAATTACCCAGAATCCCCAGCCCCTTGCTACAGCTCCATCGCCCGTCGGCTGTCTGCGGGGCTTGGCTGGGCGCCAAGGTGCATTCAGCTTGTTCTGATTGGCTGTAATTATCTAAAACGTTCATTATTTAGCCATTCATTCACACTCTGCAGCAGCAGCAGCATTATCCCTGCTTCTTCACATTCCAATTAGGACTTGTGGCAGAATGGTAAAGTGGACGTAGAGCACGCTGTTTCATGATGTTTAAATGCAGTTGGCATTAAATACAGTTGGCGTTAAAGAAATAAGAGGTAAATAAATGAACACCATCATTTATAAGTGTCCGTTATTAGAGTTGTTGCAAAACAATGTTCAAATCATCAACTGCATGGTGCATACTCTCAAAACTGATGAAGAGTGAGAACCATGGACATTGTGAGAAAACAAGGAGTAAACAAGAACAAGAGGTTGCGCATCAGCGATGGGTTTCCTCAGTGGAGTTCTAGACCCAAAGTCCAGACTTAAAAAGTAGGAATTGAAAAAAGAAGAAAAGAAAAATCCCCAAAAGGTAGCACATCCAAAACCCCAAATCAATGGGGGACAAAGTATTAACTTTTTTTAATGCCAATACAAAAGTGGAAATGTGAAAAATAATAAGTCACTTTTTACTTTTAATTTTTTAGGGAGGGAGGCTGCAGAGACTTGCATCTTGTACGTTTTCATACCAAGACCGCCAAATCAATATGCCTTTGGTCGCCGTCTGACCACCGTCTGAAAATGTTTTGTGACCACGTCACCACACCGAAGAGAAGAGTGTTCGTGTTAAAAGAAAAGCCCAAATTATTCAACGTTTTTAATTTGTTTTTTTCAAAGATTTCAGAAAGAAACTGCAGATTGTGACGCGCGGTGAGCTTCTGATATTTCTTAATAGCCAACATATCGTCGTTGTTGGGTGGAAACTTTGTATCTCCAAGTTTCAAGTGTGTACGTTCTTTTGCAAAGTAAAGCCATGCTTCATCATATAAGGCCGTCACACAAAGTGAAAACACTAGTGAAAATAGCAGATCTACAAGCACACAACGCCTCGCGGTGCGAGGCGTTGTAGATCGACTGTTTTCACTAGTTTAAATCATTTTTAAAATGATAAATGCAAAACGAACGGTTTTGGACATACAAGGTTTTCTTCGGACAACGACGATATGCAGTAAATGTTTTGGGGTTGAGTGTGGATGACGGAAAGGGGTGGGGGGTCCCAATTGTTGCATTAGGGAAATGACTAAAACACAAACAACCCTTTCTTTATATGCTCTCACTATCATCACTACCCCCCCCCCCCCCCCCCCCTTCACTAATTAAAGTGATACAACATCTCACAGGCCACTGCACAAATCTAATGGACCCCTCCTCCTCCTCCCCCCACCCCTCAGTCCAGCTCGTTCACTCACCCCTTTCTCCCCCAAACCCTCACCCCCACAGAGATCATGAACCCACAATGGTTGTTCACATCATAATCAGATCCCTCTCTATTCCGATGATTCTCAACCTTTGGAATTTCAAGGGTCTCCGGTTTGATGTGCGTCATTAGGTCACATGGACTCCCATTTCTTACAATTTCCCTTTTTTTATTATTATTGTAATATGTCTGGAACCCCAACACTGTAAAATCATCACTGTTCATTTACTTTAACTCTGAGAGTGTACACATGGACCCCCCCCCCCCTCCCCCCCCCCCCCCACACACACACACACACACACACACACACACACACACACACACAACACACACACACACACACACACACACACACACACACACCAGTGTTAAATAGCTTTATATTAAAAAAATAAAATAAAAGACAACCCGACCAGAAAATGTATTTTTCTGTTTCTGTTATAGAGATTTAACCTTTTGACCAAAAAATAATAATCACTACGCCCACTAGAGAGTTCACACAGCCCGCACAGTTGAAGCAAGGTGCTGGATATATTCAGTTCAGTTGCGGGCACACAACCCCACAAATTTTCTGATGATTTTCTATTTTATTATTTTTGTTTTGTCATTTATGTATAGTCTCTGGATCTCACTACGGCGGGAGAGTCAATGACTTTTCACAGTACGCAAAGCTCCGCTCTTCTCAATCTCAACTCATTCAAAGCTACAAAGGCACAGTAGGACAGCGCTATCCATTCGTCACATATCTTCTGAATCTTCTGTCGAGTTGTGGCCTCCGTGTGTACTATAAAGTTACCGACTTCCAAACCGCATCTTGTAACGAACGAGCCGCCACGCTCTTCAAACAATTCCTTTCCCATTGTCCCCGTGTGTGATGATGTTCTTTCATGTAGCCGGGCCTTCCAGTGACCGCGGCCCCCGCCGTTGTGACGTACGGAGACAGAGCTAAACAATAAACAAAACATGGGTGCAGTTTGTGTAAGGAGGTGTTGTAAGCCTATGATGCACAATATCCTAACAGAACCAAAATGGACCTGTCCGTACGGGTCCCTTTTGGTTCCATGCGTACTGTATACACTTTCAGAGTTACAGACCCCGTAAGAGTCCATTTGGACCCCTAGATCAGGGGTCTTCAACGTTTTCAGACCAAGGACCCCTTAGCTGAGAGACAGATGAAGCAGGGACCCCCACAGTACTACATATTGTATACAATTGTGTTGCAGATTAAAAATGTTCATAGATTTCTTAGACAGCTTAGACTTGTTAGACAGCACTGTCATCATGTTGGATGACAACATGTGTATTTTCAGACATTTAACCACTTGAACCGTCAAATACTCTGCTCTTCTTTTCCCTCTACAAACCTCTTTGCTTGTAGATCGGCTATTTTTGGCTAATGTTCCACTCAGAATAGGGACAATTGGGTTTAATGTAAAAAACATGAACCTATCACACAAAGATCTGGCGGCCCCCCTGTAGTAACTCTGAGGACCCTCTGTTGAAGACCCCTGCCCTAGACGGTCCCCGGGACGTTAGCAAGTGCTGCTAATGAGTCTATAACGTCTGCCCACAGCCTGACCCCTTGCTCTGCCCGGTCTAAAACGGGCCCTTGACGGTGGGGGTGTGTTTAGGCTGGTCCTGGTGTCTGGGACACGCAGATAGATGATGATGATGACCAGTGGTGGATCCGGACGGGTCAGCGGTCCGGACGCTGTGGTCTCGGGTCACGGAGCGCTGAAGGGCTTCCTGTGAGCGAGCTGGCACTCTGCAGAGGACAGCGGTTTAACCCATTTAGAACGGGTACACATTATTGTGTATCATTATGTTATGCTTTAACTATTGAAAAATAGCAGATATACAAGCTCACAGCGCGGCACAGAGTGCCGCGCTGCGAGCTTGTAGATCTGCTATTTTTGAAATGTTTTGAAAATTAGAATTTTGACCCGATTCTATAAGTGTCTTTTGAATCCTTCTAAGGGTTTTTTTTAAAAACCTATGTTTCTATGTCAGCAATCTGGCCAGCCACCATCAAAGAAAAGGTCCTTTTCACTCAGTCTGTTCTTGAGAGACTACTATGTCAGTGGTTCTCAAACCTTTTCATGTGAAGGACCCCCAAAATGATATTTATTTGGCTACGGACCCCCATCTCAAAACATTTAGTTCCAGGGACCCCCCAGAAGCAAAATTTGAGTTACAAACGTTCGCTTTGAAAATACATATATTCAAAGATTTGCACAAATTTTCACGACTTTCTCAAAAATAGCAGATATATACAAGCTTGCAGGGCGGCACTCAGTGCCGCGCTGTATATCTGCTATTTTTCACTGGTTAAAGCATTCAATAATTCTAGGCCTAAATGGGTTTTAAAGTAAATTTACTTAAGTGCTGTACTTTCTTGTACGATTTTGAGGTATTTGTACTGTGAGTGTTTCCAGTTCCAATATTTTTACTTCTACTCCGCTACATCTCAGAGAACAAATATTGTACTTCTACTCCACTGCAATTATTTGAAGACTTAAGTTACTATCGTTACTATGAAGGTTTTTGTTATTATTACAAAACATGCATTAACCACTTCAGCCCTATTTAAACTTCCAAAAGATTTTTATTTATTTGAAAACTTGAAATGGGACATTATGTATAATGAGTACTTTCTAATTTTGCTACTTTTCAGTACATTTTGATGCCAATACTAGTACATTTTGAATTCCGGACTTTTACTTGTAACAGAGTATTTTTATATTGCGTTATTGATACTTTTACTTGCATCTGGGGTGGTCCCCGGAATACAATATTTTGAGATGAGGAGGTTGTATGGAGGCCAATTAGGCCTACATATAGTTTGTGGGTCCGCCTAGAAAAAAAAAGAAAAAAAAAGCATTAAAGAAAGAAAGAAAGAAAGCTAAAAAAGAAAGAACGCTAAGAAAGCTACAGAAACAAAGAAAAAGTTGAAACAAGACATCATCGCAGGGCCATATGCGCGGCGCGTCTACCAACTCAGGACCCTGGACAGCGTTCTGGCCGTTCTGAACCCAACGCCTGGCGGGGGGTCCAGCGGGGGGTCCGGCCCCCTCTCTACGCGGGCAGCTGCCACGGCTCAGGGTCCGGGTGCCAACCTCAAATGAAGTGGTCAGCGGACAGCTTGGCTTGTCACAGGAAGCAGGAAGGCTGCTACGCCACATGTAGCTCCGAGGACAGGCCAAGGAGGGGCAGCGGGGAGGGGGGAGGCAGGAGTTTGCGGGGAGGTTTGAAGGGAAAGACGGGGGCAGGGTGGATGTATCTGCCTAACCTGCTCTCATCAGCACACATCTGTTCACCAGTGAACCGTGCTCCACAACAGGGGGGCTAGAGCGGGGCATCACGTCATCTTCCACGTTTGATCGGCGGAACTGTTTCTTTCTTTTTCTTCCCATGTGACGTTTGAATGTTATGGCACAGTACAGTATGAGTGTCACTGCCTAGTCTAGCTGGCCTGGGAGGTGTACCATGCTGATGTCTGTCTATCAGTGGTTCCCAAACAATGGCTTGGTACCAATTTTTGGGTCACAGAGCCATTTTTATGCGGGTTGCAAGTTTAGGTATCTTCTTTTATATATTATATATTTAAAAATGATTGTCTACAACAGGGGTTTTCAAAGTGGGAGACGGGGCACCCTGGGGTTCCCTGACAGCAGTCCAGGGGTGCCATGAGATAATTTGATAATAGTTGGAATTTATTTGTATTTAATTTGGAAAATATATATTTAGTATAATTTTAAACTTGAAATACAATGTTCTGTTACCTACAAAGGCAGAGTGCAGTAACTACGTTTTGGGACACACCGACTTATTTGTGTCGCCCAACGGTCAAATTAGCCTTCGTGATATTGGGGGATGAACAATTACCTCAAGAACAGATGTACAATCAGTGTAATTTCACTTTTATATCTTTAACTCATTTGGCTGATAAGCTGTAACACTTTTAAACCCATTTTTTGGTGAAATTCGAAAACGTAGTTACTGCACTCTGCCTTTGTAACCAAAATTTCTAATATCTCAATGTTTTCCTTGCAACATAATCGCTAAAATATGCTATAAATATAAGGTGCTGGGAATGAAAATTATGAATATAATATAGGGGTGCCTCGGATGAAAGATACATTTCTAGGGGTGCCTTGAGCCCAAAATGTTTGGTAACCCCTGGTCTACAAGCTTGTTGCTGGTAGTTTGAGCTTAGAGATCTTGTTTGGGTCCCCGATGAGACATAAAATTTCTCTTTTGGGTCTCGAGCTAAAAAGTCTGGGAACCCGGACCCCGCTGAATATTATTCTTTTTTACATTTCTCCTTTAACTAGGCTGGTCTTCTGCCAGGTGGCCGGTTTCTCTGCACTCAACTGGCTCTCAACTGGTGCTATATGCACAGCAGCCATATTGGAGAGAAGTTGGGTTTCTTCTCACTTCCTTCAAAGGTGTTACCAATGATACTAATGAAAGCTCTGTTCCATTTCATGTAGCTGCAGGACCCCCATAACTCTTAGAGTGTACAAATGGAACCAAATGGTCCACTTGGTTCCATTTTGAACACTATCATAGTTACACATCTTTTAAGGGGTCAAGGGGGGTAAGAAACCATGAGGGTCCCAGGACCACACTTTGAGACCCACTGGTGTAGCAGAGTGTATCCAGTGAGCCAACATGCACAATATCAGCACCAGAATGGAGCGTGCGTGCGTGCGTGCGTGCGTGCGTGCGTGCGTGCGCGCGTGCGTGCCTCTGTCTCCACCACCTCAAAGTCAGCAAGTCAGCCGTGAAACAAAAAGAGGTTCTGCGATTTATCTGGCAGAAGGAGGTGTGTGTGTGGGGGGGTGGAATCGGTGGAAGGGGGAGGGGGGAGGGGTGGGGGGGTGTAGGCATGAGGGGGGGCAGGGGGTTGTAGGCAGCGAGGGGTGGGTGGCGAGGAATTATCCGTAAAGGTCATCCTCAATTTCTGTCCAGAAATGATCTTTTCCCACTACGTAATAAACATTTATCTGATCACTTTATTGGCTTTATTGGATCTGACAGTTTAGTTAAGCCGTTTCCCCCGCCGCCGGCGGCACGCCGGACCGCGTCGCACCGTGCAGCGCGGGGTCACCACAGTTAACGTTGTGAGAAGTTTCCATCGCTTGTGCTGCTGTATGGCTCTGTTTTCATTGGTTCAGAGGGAGAGAGAGAGAGCGAGAGCAAGGACAGCAGGGCCGCTCTCGCATCATCATCATTACGTCGTTGTCGGGTGAGAACCTTGTAAGTCCAAAACCGTTTGTTTTGCGTTTATCATTATTAAATTGATTTGAACTAGTGAAAACAGACGATCTACAAGCACACAACGCCTCACAGTGCGAGGCGTTGTGTGCTTGTAGATCTGCTGTTTTCACTAATTTTGTGCGATGGCCTTGTAACTTGCAATGTTACAACTGCAACACAACAGTGGGCGGGGTCCATGAGCCAACTCAAGGTTGTTGACTGATTTACCACTGTTTTAAGCCAATCAGAATCCAGTATCTGAACTTGTGACCACAAACAGTGGTAGAATAGGAATAGCAGATCTACAAGCTTGTAAATATATACAGGGCTGAAGTGGGTAATGTATGTTTTGTAATAATAATCAAATTCTTCTACAAAGTAATAACATTTGCCTCAGAGATGTAGTGTAGTAGAAGTAAATGGATTGTAAGTACACATGTGCATCAGTGGAGCCATGGCTTTGCAGGGCGAGTGACCCGCTATAGTGCACATTTAGAAGGCCATAAATACAGTATCTCCCCGCCGTCCAGCTTGCTAGCATTATTTTCTGGCGCCTACTTGTGCGCCAGCAGAGCGTGCAAGTACTGCGATCGGTGCTCTTCGGTTCTGTCTGTATTTATGTGGGTGGGCAAGTTGGCGCTCTGTCGAGGTGCCAACTTGCACCCTGTTATTTATATCAGGTCACACGTGTTGGTGGTGACGTCACCAAGAACGCTGCTCCCTCATTGGCTAAAGTCCCTTCCTTTGTACTGTCGGACGGATACAGATCGACCGAACACAGTAATTGCGCGGTCTGCTGGCGCAAGCAATAATAAATAAATAGCAAAAGTAGCAGATCTTCAAGCTCGAAATGCATTGCGAGAGCTTACGGATCGACTACTTTTGATGTGTGACGCTGTAGTATGATCGGCGATCATTGATCGCATATAGGGCATTCAATTACCAAAAAAAAAACAACATAAAAAGTACCGGTCCAGACGTATACCACATACTGTAGGCTCTGATGCCTGACAGCCTGTCGCGGGTTAGAGTCCCGATCCCGACGACCTTTGCTACATGTCACTCCCCATCTCTCTCCCCATTTCCTGTCAGTCTACTGTCCTATCAATAAAGGCATAAAAGCCCCAAAATCTTAAAAAAAAGTTAGAATATGGACATAAGAGGATTCTTCCCCAACGACACGAGGGCCCGGATTATCGGTCAAATCAGCGCTCTTCAAACTTCTGTACGTCGACACATTAGCTGGCATTAACCGCGCGGGTGTGAACGTGAAATGCAAGTTACTCTCCGTCTCACCTCTAAGCGGTGGTGACAAACACTTCCAAAACGGCCAAATAAATGCTGCATTAAGATGTATCTCGAGTTCTCGACCCCCTTTTCGCAGATGCGACGATGATGATGACGGCCAATCCCGTTGTTAGTGCGGGGCCGGTGCATCATCAGTATGCACTGATAATGCTGCTGCATGCATGGGGGCTGCTGGAGCAGTTGTGCTTGTAAACAGCGTCTGTCATTCAGTTTAATAGACTTTGGGCATTGTAATGGTTTTATGCCCCCCGCTCTCAAATTCGCGGCGCCGAAGCGATCGTTTTACCTTGAAAATAGATTAAATAAACCTTTCATCTCTTTCATGGCTTTATCTTCAAGGACGTTTCTCCCCCCCCCCCAACCCCCCCACCATCGCAGAGAAGACCCACGAGTCTATATTCCGTCTCTGTTTCAATCACTGACGCCTTCGAATGACAAAAGCCCTTGGAAATGAATTCTTATTTGTCTATTTGAATGTTGGTGTATTTATTCAGCCTCCTCTGGGTGAAATACAGGCTATCTCCCACACATTAACCACCCCGCCTCCCTTCTTGCCTCCCTCATCCTTGACCTGATAAGCTACTGGTTCTCAAAGTGGGGTCTGGGGGACCACCATGGTTCCTCCAGGGGGTCCCCATTTATTTATTTTTCAGCGATTTGAAATTATATTATATACAAGCTCACAGCTTTTGAGGTAGTAGGTCAACTGTTTTGGAATAATGTTGAGGAAGCTTGACAAAGATTTGATAAAATCTCCATTTATGGGGGTCTCTGGCTCATAATCCTTTCAAATAGGCCAACCACACACAGTGGTGTAAAGTAACTAAGTACATTGACTTAAGTACTGTACTTAAGTACAGTTTTGAGGTATTGGTACTTTACTTGAGTATTTCCAAATTCCAATAATTGCTTCTACTCCACTACATCTCGGATATTGTCGGCCTACTTTTACTCCACATTGAACACTTACACTAATACATTAACGGCTTTAGCCCTATTTCATAGGCTAATTGAAAATAGCTGATCTACAAGCTCACAACGTGTTGTGTGAGCTTGTAGATCTGCTATTTTCAAAAACAAATTGTACTTTTACTTGCCAACACTTTCTTACTTTTACTCAAGTAGGCCTACATTTAGAATTCTGGACTTTTGCATGTTAGGGCACGATTACACCAAAGTATGGCTGGCGGCTGATCAGCTCTTTTTGTGCTCAGCCGACCAATGACAACCACTACCACTTGTCACTTCCTGAGTCTTGGGACCGTCTGCCTTCGACTCACCCGGTTGTACAGAGGGGAAAAACAGTGCTTCAAGCATAAACGCAAGGTCTGCGCAGCACGCTGAATGCTGCGCAAGACCATAAATCCACACCATTCCCATTGAAATGCATTGCCGGAATCCACTCAGACTATTTTGATTATAAAGAATATTTGACCGTGCCCTATAACGGAGTATTTCTACATTGCAGTATTGATACTTTTACTTAAGTAAAAAATCTGAGTACTTTTTCCACCACTGTTGACATAGAAGCACTGAAATACAGGCTATATCTCCGACACATTAAGTCCCCCCCCCCCCCCCACACACACCCTCCCACCTCCCCTCCATCCTTGGCCTGATAAGCAGAACTATACATATTTTCACTCCTTTCCCAAATAACGACCGTTGCGCGGGCGGCCATGTTTGAAGAAGAGCCACTTAGCGAGATTTATGGAGTCTGCGCTGCGACACCCTCCTCTGCGGCGGCCCCGCCCCCCAGCCAGTGGCTTCCCAAGGTTAATTAGGTGATCATGCCTTTAAATAGCGGGATCACGTTGCCTCTTCACTTAGGCTTGGCTCCGCGTCTCCACCCCCCTTTCCCCCCCTCCTCTCATGTGTTGTTGCAAGACCAGTCATAGCCTGGGCTCCCGTTCAAAAAGCTGTCAGGATGTGTTTCATTTTCTTTTTTTACTGCACTGTTAAATCCTCAGTGTCTATCTCAACCCTGAGAGTGTTCAAATGGAAACAAATGGCCCCCGTAACTCTGACAGTGTAGCCTACACATGGACGAAAATGTACCATTAACTCTGAGAGTGTATCGAATTTGGACCGCACGGCCAAAATGGGCTCATGAGCTTCAACCGGTACAGGGTCTAAACCATGCACCAGGGACATTATGCCTTTTAGAGCAGTGGTTCTCAATCTGTGGGTCGGGACCCACAGGGGGGTCAAATTATTTTGGGGGGTCCCCAGATGATTAACTTAATGTGAAACATTGTTTTCTCACTCAACAGTAAACAAACCAACATAACGCTTTAAGTGTATAGAGGGTATCTGCACGTTTCTAAAGTGACAATTTAAGGACTTTTTTATACCTCTAGTATATGACAAATTAAACATTGGTCACATTGTCAAATAGAGGCAGACATTGTGAAAATAGCCAATCGCGAGGCGTTGTGAGCATGTAGACCTGCTATGTTCACAATATAACCAACCGTGTTATACAAAATGTAATGCCTCAACTCTTAGTGCTCGTCAGGGTGGGGGGTCCCCAGTTATAATATGATTGTTTTGGGGGTCGCGGCCTGAAAAAGTTGAGAACCACTGTGTGCAGATGAAATGGACCCGGCAGTATAACTATTGGTACCATTTTGTCCACTCTCAGAATAAACAAAAAACACTCAGGATTTCACTGTGTGAATCCTGACCCTGGACGTGGGGCAGGGCAGGAGGAGAGGGGGGGGGGGATGGGGTTTGGGAGGTGGGAGGAGGGCTCGAGTCAGCAAGGAAGTGAAGTTGTCAGTCAGAGACAGCGGAGGTGCGGTGCGGCGGTGTGGTGATGGTGGTGGTGATGGTGGTGGTTGGGGGATGGGTGGCTTGGGTGGAGTTGCTAGCGGTCCTACCCGCCCTCCCCCAACACCCCCCCCCACCCCCTCGCCTCCAATCCAGACCATCTGTGGCCCCAGCTGGAGAGCCAGCGATGGGTCTGGCACTTGTACCGCGCCATATTTACAGATCTAAACACAAATGGCTACTGCCTGATTGTTTCACGATTCATTAGTCAGACAAGCTCGGCTCTCGCGCCAGGCCAGCTGTTACAGAGTAAACCTTTGTCACTTAATAGGGCTGCTTATTGCCTCGGCCCCCCCATCAAACCTATTGATCTGTGGGTCACCTCGCCTCCTCTTTATAAGGTGAGGTGACCGGGGCCGCCCGGGGTGGAGGACATGGTGACCGCCAGGCCGCGATGGCGCGGTGGACTGACGAGTGGAGGAGGGGCACGATGGTTACCCACGCAAACCCGATGTAATGTCCCTATTCTGGCTGATCTACAGGCTCACAGTGCGTGTCGCAAAAACGCGAAACACTGTGAAGCTTGTGGTGAGGCTATTTGCACCTACCTGTACAGATGTGCCGTTGCAACTCTTCAGTATTAACTGCTCTTT
>NC_137832.1:53846778-54066728 GCF_963921795.1 Nannobrachium achirus
TCTGTCTGTCTGTCTGTCTGTCTGTCTGTCTGTCTGTCTGTATGTCTGTCTGTCTGTCCGTCTGTCTGTCGTGGGAACGTTTAATTAGCAGAGAGCTGGAAGGGGTTCAGACGTAGATGAATGTCAGCCATTACCACCGAGCGGCCATTTGTGCTGGTGTTTGACTCGCTAATGGTGTTCTTTCAGGCGAGATTCTGTCAGCTTAACAAAACCCAACAAGAAACAAAGCCAGTTCCCTTTCCATTTGGACATTCTAATTGGTCGTGTCATCGCAACAAAGCGCTCGCAGGTCACATTTTCCAAGCGTTTGAGGTGTGTTGTTTGTTTATGCTTTAGAGAAAAAGTTGGTGGGGCATTTTTTTTAGCCATGTTTGCAGGTCTGGGGGCCTTGGCCCGAGCTGACCCCGCCCACATGGTGCCAACCTCATCAGCGGGCATGCAGGCCCACCTGGGCACAGCACCTGTCTCTGACACTGGAGATGATGGCACTGTTGTGGCCGCGGTCAGGGGGTACTGGTGTATACAAGAGGTGTGTGTGCGCGTGTGTGTGTGTGTGTGTGTGCAGTTAGAATAACAAATGAAAGGACTTTTTAGTGCTAGTGGTTCACAAAATGTGCAAGTGTGTGTTCTTTTACGGTACGTGGGAAGGTGTACAAGACGGTGGTGAGACAGCGCATGTCAGATGTTTTGGAGATAAAGCCAGAGAGGCCAGACTGAGATTGTTTGGACATCAGTGGTTGGTATATCAGTAGAAGGATGCTAAGGTTGGAACTTCCAGGCAGGAGGCCTATAGAGGAAGACCAAAGAGGAGATGTATGGATGTTGTGAAGTTAGTCGGTGTGAAAGAACAGGAGACAGAGGACAGTGTGATGGAGGCAGATGATTCGCTGTGGCGAGCCCTGAACGGGGGAACAGCCGAAAGGAAAAGAAGAAGTATAGCCTGCCTGTTGCACTCTAATTGTAACTGTAAGACAATACATCCTGTAAACTGCTCCGTTGTAATCGTCAATGTAGTAGGTGCAGTGGATGCATGACTATGATGCTTGCACACAAGAAGGCACAATTCACAGGTGGAATCTAACCAGCAGCCGACACTACCTGACGGCCACTCCTTCGATCAGTTACCGGGAAGAGAGGCAATAATAGACCCTGCAGCCTTCCAGTGGTATGTCCATTCGCTGTCAGAATATAGCAACTATAGAGAGCGCTTTAACACCAAGCAGCTGTGCAAGACTAAGAACTTTGTTTCCTCTGGTGATCCAGCCTATGACATACAGTATTACCCACAGACTGCTTGTTGGAGGGTTTGACAACTTGGGATGCACAAAGACGAGGCAGAAAGGCTGGCAAAGTATTGTGATGTCTCTGCTGCCATATCGTCGTTGTCGGGTGGAAACCTTGTATGTCCAAAACCGTTCGTTTTTCACTATCATTTTAAAAATGATTTAAACTGTGCGAGGCGTTGTGTGCTTGTAGATCGGCTGTTTTCACTACTTTTCTGCAACAGCCTTGTATGATGAAGCAGGGCTTTACTTTGCGAAAAAGAACGTACACACGTGCTCATCCCTTCAGTATAGGAGCGTTGGGCTTCATTCAACAGAACTGGACGACAGCCTTCTTCTTAATGACCCAGTGTGAGTATAATATTGTTAGTAGGCTGCTTGACGCTCATACTGTAAGTGTGCAACTGTAACAAGTTTATTTGTGCGTGTACGTTTGTGCCTGCAGTGTAAGTACATCTGGTGACATCAAAATCCAAGGTTGCTAGAACAAACCTACGCCCACTGCTTTGGGAACCAATCATGTCACACCGCCCAAATGTGGAGGTGGGAGGAGGAGGAGGAGGCGCTTGGCTACTGTCAGAGCCCTTCAGTAAGGTCAGTCTGTTCTCCTTCCACTCCAAAGTATCCCAGAGAGAGAGAGAGAGAGAGAGAGAGAGAGAGAGAGAGAGAGAGAGAGAGAGAGAGAGATACAGAGACGGGGACGGGTGTACATTATACCTAATGAGGCCTCACCAAGACTTGCTGAGTCTGGGGCCAGCAGGCCGGGCGAACAGGAGAACAGGGAGAGAGATATATGGCCAGAACACAGAGAGAGAGAGAGAGAGAGAGAGAGAGAGAGAGAGAGAGAGAGCTGGTGGTGAACACTAATGCTGTGATGGCTTGTTGCTCCATCAAGGTCAGTCTGGCAAGCCCTACTGTAATACTATGTCCAGCACGCACGCACGCACGCACGCACGCACGCACACACACACACACACACACACAGTACACATACTGTACACAGACATGCAGACAAGCGCAATCATTCACACATCACCCATTGACGCACCTTCACACATTCAACAGAAACATACTGTAGTGTACATGTGCATAAACACACATTGTACTTCCGTGCAAACACACACACACACACACACACACACACACACACACACACACACACACACACACACACACACACACACACACACAATTCCAATTCAAAGGGCTTTATTGGCATGAGAAAACATACGTTTACATTGTCAAAGCAGAAGTGTACAATACAATACAATACAATCGGAACAAAATATGTACAGGTGAAAAGAGTGTAACCGTTTTCATGCATCAAGGTTACGTGTAGGCAAAGCAGGGATATATACAATGTTTTTTTTTGTTTTTTTAAGGTGGTTGGATTCCATTTGATATCCTTCTCCTATCGCAGCAGCTGGTATGGGAGTTTTTCATCATTGGTTATGTTTTCAAATTCTCCTTGGATGGTTATGATCTGTGGGAAGTATGTGTCTCTGACACACACACACACACACACACACACACACACACACACACACACACACACACATGCACAGCTGAGAGTACTGTAGTGAGCCAGGCCGGAGGAGATATATTAGCAAAGATGAATATTTAATATTTAAGTGTTGATATCAATTATTCAACTAACCCTCACTTTGCAAAATGGATTAATTTAATTATGTTGATAGAATTAGACTGGATTTTGAGGTTAATATGATAATGTTTGTATTATATTTGCTGTAATGGATTCAGAGTCGTTTGCTATTAATTGGACTGATGACAGTTGAAGGCTGCCTGGGTCATTTGAGCATCATTAAGGCGTCACATTAGTCATGTTGGACTGACTTATGAGTGCCCTACTTTTAGAAGAGTGGTGGAAGAACTAAACTAAAAGTCCTGTATTCAAATCTTTACGTGAGTAAAAGTACAAAAGTATTGGTACAGTATGTAACAACGATTAAAGACATGTCATGCTACACCAGGGGTCTTCAACAGGGGGTCCGGGACCCCTAGGGGGTCCTCATAGTTACTACAGGGGGTCCTCAAAATCGTTGTGTGATAGAATTTTTTTTCTTTATATTAACCACTTGAATCCTAGCATGCATGTTCTGAGCACTTCAGCCAAAGATAGCAGATCGGCTATTTTCGGCAAAGAGCTTTGGTGTAGAGGGGAAAAAGAGCAGACTAAGTACAGAGTGAAAGGTCAAGTTTATTAAGTATTGACGGTTCAAGTGGTTAAATATCTGAAAACACAAATTTACATGGATCCAAAATACACTGACGATTGCGCTGTCAAACAATGAAACTATATGGAATCTATGAAAAGGTTGTGGGGGTCCCTGCTTCATCTCTCTCTCAACTAAGGTGTCCTTGGACTGAAAACCCCTATGCTACACTATGTCGTCCAATGTAAAAAAGAAGAAAAGAAAAATAGAAAATTATGTTAAAAACTAAAACAAAGGCTACACTATTAGACCAGTGGTTCTCAACCTGTGGGTCCAATTTAAGGACTTCTTGATACCTCTAAAATGACAAATTAAACATTGGCCAAATTGTCAAAATTAGACAGAAATTGTGAAAATAGCAGATCTACATGCTCACAACGCCTCACGTTGGCATTGTGAGCATGTAGATCTGCTATTTTCACAATAGAATCGTGTTATACAAAATGTAATGCCTCAACTCTTGGTGCTCGTCAGGGTGGGGGGTACCCAGTTAAAATATGATCATTTTTGGGGTCGGGCATGAAAGGTTTGAGAACCACTATAGACCATGAGGTCTGACGTCAATGCCCGCTAGAGGCTGTTATTTTTTGTGTTGAAATCTCCATAAGGGACTCTTAAGATCACCTCATATAAGAACTTAAATGTGAACATAAATGTCTCAGAAAACCGATTTAGAAGGAATTCTGTTGAATCGGCCGCAGGTTTGGGTCCAAGAATTGTGTAACTTTGCTTCATAAGGCTCAGGAAGTTAGCCTACTGTAAAGTACAGTCTTCAAGTACTGTAAAGTAAAATTAAGGTATTTTTTTTCCTTTGATGGAGTATTTCCAATGTTACTTCTACTCCACAAAATCTCAGAGGCAAATATATTAGCTTCACTACAATTATTGGAAAATGTTACATAGTTATCATTATTACAAAACCTACACTAACCACTTCAGCCCTATACCTTTCGGCCATTTGAAAATAGCCATCTACAAGCTCACAATGTGCGGCAATGCGACACATTGTAATCTGCCATTTTAAAAAGTTTTCTTTACAGGCGCTCGCTGGCACATGGCGCATACCACTTAGGCATTGCTACATAGGCATTTGGATGGTTCGATTCCCAATCCGGATGACCTTTGCCGCGTGTCACTCCCCATCTCCCCCCCATTTCCTGTCAGTCTACTGGCCTATCAATAAAGGCATAAAAGCCCCAAAACAAAGTTGTTTTACACTTTTGAAAACTTGTGAAATGGTCGCCTGCTAGCTGGCTACTGTTGACTTGCAGCAGGGAGTGGCTGGTTGTAGCTACCAGGACATTAATTGGCCAATTACAACAAACCTCCTTTGCTTAACGAGCGCAAAATATTAGAGTCTACAGACACGGGGACAGACAGACAGACAGACAGAGAGACGTCCAGCCGACCCTATATATATATATATATATATATATATATATATATATATGCAGCCCTCATCATGTCCCATCAGCCATCACAACCCTACCACGCCCGTTGCACTCTTCACTCTGAAACGGTGTCACGCCAGGGGAAGCACGCCCCTCCGACCCCCTAAAGAAAAAAGGAAAGAGAGAGAGGGAGAGAGAGCGAGAGAGAGCGAGAGCGCACAGACCAGAGGCGGGTTTAAAGAGAAGTCAACGACCATGCAAGGACAGAGGGTGGGGGGGAAAAAGGGGTGGAGGAGAAGGCGTAGGAAGTGTACACTTTGAGCCGGCCAGACCGTGACCCCTCGTGGCCCCCATATCGCCCACCGCGCGCCGACACGCATTCCTAAAGCCTTTAAAATCATATTCCATTTGCTGCCGCGCCCGCATATAAATTCTCCTCCGGTCTCATCATCATCGGTGCCCCCCCTCAACCCCATGCTCAGTGTGGGGCTCCTCTGACTGATATTGGTTCATCATACTTAATCTAGGGTGAAATTTCCTAGTCTGTGCTAAATGACTTGCAGCCTTCACGAGAGAGGAGATATTTATTTTTCTCAGGGCTAATGACCTGTCCCCGGGACCCACCCACTGATGGTTATTTACTAGGGCGCAGATGCTTGGGCTCAAAATGAGTGGTAATGTCAGCGGGAGCCATCCTTCATCGGGGGGGCCGGGCCCCTGATTGAATCCCCGTGATCCCATTGACATTGACTTGGTGACTTTTAAGGCCATTACCTTCCGCCGCCGCCATGATCACCTCATCATCGCCCCGGAGCTGACAGCTGATTAGCAACAAATTACTGACAGGAGAAGGGCTCTGACACGGGGGGTGGGGGGTGTGCAGGCGCGCGTCGTGTGTGTGTGTGGCTGTGTGTGTGTGTGTGGGTGTGTGTGCGTGTGTCGAGGGGAGGTGCAGTGTTACAGCTATAGCAGTATCAGTGGGGAGCAGATGACACGGAGTCAGGGGCACATGTGTGCGCGCACGCACATTAATACACGCACGCACGCACGCACGCACGCACGCACGCACGCACGCACACACACACACACACACACACACACACACACACACACACACACAAACACACATTTGTTTCTATTACTATGTACTATGTACAAATGTCATACAAATTACAAATTCCTCCCCATTTTGAACGCCTAACCCTTAAGCCTGCAGCTGTACCGAAAACAGCAGATCTACAAGTTAGCAATGCGTTACCGTGCAGACGCGATGTGAGCTCGTAGATCTGCTATTTATGGTGGGTGCGCGTACCAGCGGTTAAATTGGCATAACTCCAACCCTAACCCCTACACAGCTACAGTATAACCTCTGGTTGCTCGTCACAAAAAGGGGACGTTCGGTAGGCCAGAAGTATTTTTGAGTGGCAGCAATGCCTTCGACACTTCTGCACTTCCGCCTATCTGGTGGCGGATGAGGTATCTATAGCTTTTTATATCTATGGTTAAAATGGGGTGGTTTTAGACACAGAACTCCTCATGAATCATGAATCCTACTGTATATCGTCGTTGTCGGGTGAAAACCTTGTCCAAAACCGTTTGTTTTGCATTTATCATTTTTAAATTGATTTAAACTAGTGAAAACAGCCGATCTACAAGCACACAACGCCTCGCGGTGCGAGGCGTTCTGTGCTTGTAGATGGCTGTTACTTTTGTGCGACAGCTTTGTATGATGAAGCAGGGCTTTTCTTTGCGAAAGAACATACAAATTTGAAACATGGATATACGAGGTTTCCAGCCGACAACGACGATATCCTGTTCCCATTATCCAACATCGCTGCTGAGCTCTTAACTCTTTTACTGCCACAGAATTGAACAAAAAGCTCAATCCA
Source organism: Nannobrachium achirus (assembly GCF_963921795.1). Taxonomy (NCBI): domain Eukaryota; kingdom Metazoa; phylum Chordata; class Actinopteri; order Myctophiformes; family Myctophidae; genus Nannobrachium; species Nannobrachium achirus. Next base: position 53,853,576 of record NC_137832.1, read on the forward strand.
CTGCCAGCTAAATTGAGAATTGTCGCTCATCTTTGAAGGCCTACTGGAGAAATTTGGTTTCGACTATAAAGACAACAATTATATGGCAACGAAGAATAGAATGTCTACTTTGCAACAGAAAAAGATTTCGAGTTTTTATCTTGTTCTGTTCATTAGCTAGAAGCTGCAGAATGTGGCCTAAAAACAGCTCTTTGAGAACATAAAGCTGAGAAAAATGCATTTTTGTGAAGAATACATTTTCAGGCAGAAATCTCTCTTTAGCCTTTTATTGTTGGCTTCAGTAACATCACACCTATGATCAGTGGTTGTTTACAAACAAATTCAAAAAAATAAAAACAAGAAAAAGTGTCTTTTTACACACTTTTAGTGTGTAAGAGAAGTAAGAGCAGTAGTAAGAGCAGTGCAGAACATTGACACAGTGACATGAGCTTCAGCCTGAATCCTGCTTCAGCTTTCAGGGTTCTCTTTATCTCACTGTGACACTACTGTGACACTACATGTCTACAGTACAGAGTGTATATGTGTGTGTGCGTGTGTGCGTGCGTGCGTGCGTGCGTGCGTGTGTGTCATTCAGCCTGCACAGGGCCTGGGGCTCCATTCTGTTTCACTCCAGCCAGGCTCCTCCGGAAGGGCTCCACCGGGTCTGCTGAACTCGTACACGAGCCCATGGTCGATCTGTAAATTATACAAATACATAATTACTATAAAATACATGAAAAATAGTACACCTTCAAGCTCACAACGCGTCACAGCAGAATGCGTGGAGGTTGGGGGCCTACTATTTTCATCAAAAGGCCGTTTTAGAAATGTCAACCCCTGCCTCTCTAACATTCTATGCACTTCCTGCTTACCACACAAATATATATATATATATATATATATATATATATATATATATATATATATATATATATATATATAGTAATTATGTAAAAACAGCATTCATGGTCTGGAGAGGGCACTTTTTACAGATGGATAAAAGGGCAGGGGCTCAAGCCCCCTTTGATGTCTATGTGAGCATGTGCATGGTGCTAAGTCTGATTTACAGAAAAAAGTTTGTTTTTCCACGATGTGGAAATGAAGAAGTAGGCTCATCATCATCGTCGACTCATCATCTAAAATCATAGCCAGGAAAATATCAAATAGTTTATATCTAAACAAATCAATTTACAATTTTGACATTTAGCAAATGACTTACAATAAGTTCATATATAACATAAAATGCAGTTATAGTAAATAGTTACCATGCATTTACTGTCACAGTGAAATTCCCTTTATACCCTGTATACCTATATAAAATGTTACAATGCAACATAGCTCTGTTTACACAAAGCTGTACTCCCTCCAACTGTATATATGTTCCCCATTTTCAACAGTTTTTATTTGTAACACTTGCTTTGGCAATGTAAACGTATGTTTTCTCATGCCAATAAAGCTCCTTTGAATTGAACTGAAAAGCTACATCATCAGCTACTGATGATGATGATGATGATGATGATGACGATAAAAAGAAACCTCTCCCTCTCTCTCACACACATCGTACGCACGCACACACAAACTAAGCCAATAAATCCTAAATTCCCATCAAATAATCCTAGTAGGCTGTGCAGTGCACGTACACTACACGCGGTACGTGCGCGCGCGTGATAGGAACTCCACGTGTGTCCTGAGTAGCGACAAAAACAAACCAAGCATGTGGATCCTAACTGCTTGGATCAAGTTACTGATCCGGTCCGGATACGGAAACATTTCTTGCATGTATGTGTACGTGTAAATAGCCGGATGCAGTAGGCGGGCTCTAGACCGGATCCCAATGTCGGAGTGGCAACACGTCGCAATGGAAAACCGTTACCCTATCTCACTGATCACTGACCATCCCCCCATCCCAGGCTTCCAGTTCCACACGGATGCTCTGTTATCACACAGTATACAACTATATACAGTATACAACTATACAATACATACATGCACTGGATTGGAAGTCTTACTTTGGACAGTAGAATCGTGGCCTCTGTTCTCCGAGGGGTCTCTACGCGGAAGCCATTCTTCATTGGCCAAATCGCCCAGTTCGTCTGTCTCTTCGCGGCGGTGGCGGCGGTACATGGGTCTCTGCTGCTGCGGCGATGTGAGCCCCCGGGCGGGGGGATCCATCCTACACGGGGGTCGAGCTCCGTCGGGATCGGTTTCCACAATATCACGAGGCTCTTGATCCACTTCTGGACCCCGGTTCTTCGCGACTGGCACCATCTTCAATCTTTTTATCTTCAATACCAACGGCTACAGTGATCTTTTTCTCTTCTTCTTCATCATCATCATCATCATGATCATCATCACGACCACCACCACCATTCGTGGGCGCTGCCTGGTCCTGAGTCACCAACGCGGGTAGGTTTGTAATCCTAATTCTAACAAAGTTTGTTTCTATCCGTGGATCTGCTCTGCTGCTGGCTGCTGCTCCGGCCAGGGGGGGAGGGTCGCACTTCGGCGGAATGATACCAGCAAGTTGAGGCTGAGTTGGCCTAATACATCTCAATATTCTAGTACTGCTAAATACTACTACCTACTACAATTACTATACTACTAATACTATAAAACAACTGATTTCCGACAAAATGATCGCTTTTACCAACGTTTCTCTCTCTCTTTCTCTACTAACAGCCCGATGCATAAAACAATATAGTCCTTCAAGGCTGCTAGCAGCTAGCAGTGGCGTCAGTTCAGAACAAGCTAAGGTATGGCAACATGACTGGTGTCTGGTGAAGACACCAGTCATGTTGCCATACCTTAGCAACAGGCACGATGAAAAGTACATTTTTATTATTTCCCCCTGTCAAGGTATGGCAGCTGCATACCCCTGCCATACCCAATTGACGCCCCTGGCAGCTAGGCTGGTGCAGAGTCGCTCTGGGCAGGCGGAGCCAGGACAGTCTGTTTACTTTTTTTTTTTATGAAAGGTTTCCGGCTGTCCTCAAAAGACACCGACGACCAATTATGCATTCAAAAGTTGCGCAAGGACGTCTTTTATCATAATCCATAAAAAACATCAAACGAACGAACGCCCGTATTGGCCCTACTCGACCTCAAGAATTGGGGCGAACAGGAACGTTCAAAGCAGTATAAGAGTTAACTGCTCCAGGAAACGTTCAAAAAGCTTCCACACTTGGACATCTTGAGGAAGAGACAGACCCTTCTTCCCTCCTGCAGCATTTGGACCAGACAAGATGATGGGAGTTGAGATGGGGGGGCCCCTCCATTTTTAATGCACGCATAATAAACCTGCTTTAATTACTCATTGGTCCCAGGGTAGCAAGAGTCACGGATGGGAGGAATTGGGAGCGATGGGGGTGGGTGGGGGTATTTTGGGGGTTACTCTGTGCGCCCGTTGGGAGTTTAATCTCTGGGGGTCAGCAGTGAGATACAGTGGGGGGAGATACAGAGTAGTAGCTAAGGGACAAGTGGGCGGTCCCTTTTCTTGACGATGGCTTGCCAGATTGATGACAATGGATCTAAAGGAGAGAAAAATCAAACCATCAGTGTTAATTACTCAGATACGGGTGCTGGTGCTGGCATTGGATCCCATGACGTTCTGTTGATGAGGTAAGAACTTTTCCAACTAAGCCACCCATACACACATACCCTGGGTGCCCAGTGCATTTTCAAAGACATTTTGAGTTACTCATGCACATCTTTACAAATACATTCCAAAGTACTCCATCATCAAACTACAGGTAGACTGGGGTTCGAATATGGAACCTCTCTGCTGAAAGTCAGATCATTAGACCACTTTATTACCTGTCAGAAATTCCAGGGCATGTACAGCTCTCTTAAAGTTCAGATGGTGATTTGTACCCAGGTTTCCCATTTCACTGCAGCTGCACTAAAGCACCATGTCCACTAGGGGGCAGACATGCATCTACTTGTCATTGGGCATCTAGGTGTCAATCAACTCTAGTTGGGTGGGACTCAATTAAAAAAGCAGGAAGGAAAACAGTCTGTGAGTGAGACAAGGAAGATCAAAGAAGGAATGGACACCGACGTAATTTTAGGCTCCATGGCCATCCGCCATGACACTCTCTGTGGCAAAACTGGCACCGGAGTTTCGGTGAATAACATTGGAGTATATGAGCGCCGGCTGGGGCAGCTCATGAACAAAAAATAATTCTGAACGATAGAGACCTTTATAAAACACTCAGCTCAGGAATATAAAAGAAAACATGTCACACATTGTTTTGTGCTGTGTTGCTTTTCGGTGAGTACATTGTATAACATTATAGAGGCATCTAAAGAGCACAATTTACGTTTCTGAACTAGATAGTATCGCAAGACTCTCCACCATTCCCTGTCTGGAATCCAAATCTCGCGATAGCTCCGAGACAGAAACTATACTTGCCGCTGTTTAGGTGCCTCAATAACATTATGTACTGTGCACATCGAAAAGCATGTGATTGTAAAAATACCTGTGATATGTCTTATTTTATATTCCTGGAGCAATTATACAACAAAGGTCTCTATCGTTCAGAATTATTTTTTGTTCATGAGCTGTCCCAGCCGAAGCTCATAGACGCTAATGTTATTCACCGAACTTCCGGTGCCGACACCGCCACCCAAAGTGTCATGGCGGATAGGCGTGGTCACCAATGCATCACCGGGTGTTTTCTCCTCTTGCTCCTAGGAGTGAGAGAAACAGGTGAAAACAGAAATGTTTATGAATTAACTAATCTGTTAAATGAAGAGCCAGGGATTAATATCAGCGTGGATGTATCAGCTTGTCTGTGTGTTTGGAGCTGGGTTTTCACTCAGTATTTCTACCATAACCAGCTGACATTAATAACTACCAGATGCATTATGGCTGGTCAACTAACACACTAGCCTGGAGGAGAAGAGAGTGTTTTCAACAGGTTTCTATAAGTGAGTATGGAGTGGACGCTATCTGACAACTTCAGCCCTAGAATGGCTGTGATGATATTACTTACATTTCACAATGTCACTGACATAGGAGGGCATAGGAGTGATCTACTGTATGGCTTTATACTGTATATGAAATACATACATTAAAGGAATATCACAAATTAAAGGAATATCACAGCCAATCTAGGACTACAGTGGGACCTTTAACAGTGCTGTGGTGTTTTGGATAGTGTGCTTTCAGGACCTGCTACCATTAGCTGTTGCAGTAGAGGTGATCAGGACTTGTTACTGTATGTATGAATGAATGAATGAATGAATGAATGAATGAATGAAAGTCTTTATTTTGAACATGTTAAAAATAATTAGACATTGTTAAAAAAATAAAATATATAATGTAGTTAAATAACAAAAAATAATATACAAAACAAGTCAAACAAGCCTCACTGGCAATGGAAAAAGAAAAACTAATTCTCCATTACTGTACACCAGAGGATCCAGGTACAGACAGAGAAACAGACAGAGAAACAGACAGACAGACAGACAGACAGACAGACAGACAGACAGACAGACAGACAGACAGTCAGTCAGTCAGTCAGTCAGTCAGTCAGTCAGTCAGTCAGTACTGTGTTCTCCAGCTCACCCAAACTCATCTTGTTGGGGTACTGCTTGCAGTCAGCAGTTTGTCTAAAGTTTTCAGTTCAGAGGAACTGTGAGCACAGACAATACTTTCATTGAGGATTAAAAATCAACTCCAACAATCAGCAATGGTTCTCTTGCACAATTTTAAGTGAAGATTAGTTAAAGGTATAGGAGCTGGTTAAAGCTTTGAGAATCATCCTTGCTAGGTTTGAACTAATAACCTCCTGCCCTCAAGTCCTTCACCTTATCCACTACTCCATGAAGGTTTGCACAGGTTCTGTTCTCTTGCACATTTTAAGTAAAAGATTAGATAAAGGTGCAAGAGTAAACTAAAAGTTAGACAGAATCCTTTGCTTGAGTCGAACCAGAAACGTATAGGTTGCCAGTTAGGGATCTTACCGCTGCACCACTGGAATTATTAATGTGTTTTCTTTAAAGATTATATGAAGGTCAAAGAACTAGATAAAAGATGGAGACATTTCCTGGCTGGTTTTGAACCCATAACCCTATACATTCAAGGGCTGCAGCTAACCACTAGTCTAATGAATTTAACATGTGGTTAGTTCAATTTTGTTGTTTTAAATGAAAGATTAAGTTATTGATTGATTGAAGAATTTATTAGAAGTTTGCAATAGAAGAAAGTACAGTTTCATGACTGGGCAAATCACTGGTACAAGGTCAACTAAAAGGAGATCCTAGAAAGCCGAGGCTTATTTCCACAGGAACCACACATCTTAATCTTGTTGGACTAGTGGTTATGACATGGGACTAGCTGCCAGAAGGTTGTTGATTCAATCCCAGTAAGGATCTTTAGTTTACTTTTACCTGCCTCCTTTAGCATTGTCTAATCTTTTAATCAAGAACATGCCAAAGAGAACAAATCAGTATGAGCCATTGTGGGGCAGTGGTTAAAGTACATGACTAAAAAGATGAGTCAAAGGTTCATGTACCAAAGGTTGTTATTTAAAAACTCATGATGAACATTTTCACTGTCCATTTGAAATCTGAAACGTGGGTCAAGTATTACTTTCCTGATTATTTCTCCATGCCAGTGTGGTTCAAAAGATGAGTCAAAGGTTCATGTACCAAAGGTTGTAAGTTCAAAACTCATGATGAACATTTTCACTGTCCATTTGAAATCTGAAGCGTGGGTCAAGTATTACTTTCCCACCTGTTTCGAATGATATCAACGCACTTAATGCGAAATTCTCACGTGTTTTCAGACGCTTCAATGCAGAGGTATCCGTAGATACCGGATACTGGGTATCCCGGTATCTCACAGTGGATGGTTGAGAAAAAAACAATGAAACAGTGGCTTGATTAGTAGTGAAATGTCGACATCTACTGGTCAACCTCAGAGGTACACAATAATAAAATCTGAGCTGAATTCCAGCTTTGAACTAGAGGCCATGGATTCTCTGTTCCCTGGTGTAATGCTCCACGCCACAGACCCCGACCGAGCGGTGCGGTATTGGGCGCCGATGACCCCCGTGAGTCGCCACCGAGGCGAGCGCTAGCGAGCCGAGTTGCCGCTACGAGCGGTGGGAACGGCGACCAATCCCACTCAGCCGCGTTACCGAGATATGTGCCGTTATGGACAGAATAGTAAATATTCAGTCCCTCACTATCCACGTCTACCCCACTGCACGTCTACCCCACTATCCACGTCAAAGATAAATGCACAAAAAAGGAGTCACATCATCCGTTCATTAGCTCAGTCAGTAGAGCACGGATGCAACAAACCCACGGCTTGGGTTCGATTCCCGCGAGGGGAATATAATATTCAAGGCGACAGATATCGGCGCATGCGTACATCAAAGTGCACGGAAACAGGATACCCTGTGGATACTCTCTGCATTCAAACGTCTGAGAAATGGTGAAAAAGTCCAATTGAATGCGAAGAGAGCAGTCGAAGCTGGTGCACTTTCCTGATTATTTCTCCATGCCAGCGTGGCTCAAAAGATGAGTCAAAGGTTTGTGTACCAAAGGCTGTAAGTTCTAAACCCATGATGAACATTTTCATTGTCCATTTGAAATCTAAAACGTGGGTCAAGTATTACATTCCCGATTATTTCTCCATGCCAGCGTGGCTCAAAAGATGAGTCAAAGGTTTGTGTACCAAAGGTTGTAAGTTCGAAACTCATGATGAACATTTTCACTGTCCATTTGAAATCTAAAACGTGGGTCAACTATTACATTCCCGATTATTTCTCCATGCCAGCGTGGCTTAAAAGATGAGTCGAAGGTTCATGTACCAAAGTTTGTAAGTTCTAAACCCATGATGAACATTTTCATTGTCCATTTGAAATCTAAAACGTGGGTCAAGTATTACATTCCCGATTATTTCTCCATGCCAGCGTGGCTCAAAAGATAAGTTAAAGGTTTGTGTACCAAAGGTTGTATGTTCGAAACTCATGATGAACATTTTCACTGTCCATTTGAAATCTAAAACGTGGGTCAAGTATTACATTCCCGATTATTTCTCCATGCCAGCGTGGCTCAAAAGATGAGTCAAAGGTTTGTGCACCAAAGGTTGTAAGTTCGAAACCCATGATGAACATTTTCACTGTCCATTTGAAATCTAAAACGTGGGTCAAGTATTACATTCCCGATTATTTCTACATGCCAGCGTGGCTCAAAAGATAAGTCAAAGGTCCATGTACCAAAGGTTGCAGGTTCAAAGCTCAAACAAAACTAAAGATCCACTACAAAAACAAAACAAAAAAACTCAAACAACAAAAACCTCAAAACCCTCAATAAAATAACCTGGTTGAACCTCAAGCTTGCAATGGGGAGAAAAAAAAAAAAAAACAATTAAACCAAAAGCCTCAGAAAACCAAATAGAGATCTGATAAATACCCAATTCTATAATAAATATGCAAATGTATTAAACTCCTCCCCCTGGGGGTGGGCTTTATCTATGCTCCTCCCTCTCCTACCAGAGGGAATGATGAGGGAGGTGGGCTGCTTCCATGCTCTTTGCCCTAAAAAGACCAAAGTTAAAGACTTTCCAGTAGTCAGATTCAAACCCACAACCTTCTGGTTGTGAGTCCTCTGCTTTACCACTGCACCACTAGGATTTTCACACTAAGAACAGGTCGGAGGTTGTATTTAAAGTGAAAAGGAGAGCCAACAGGTCAATAGATGAAAATCCACAGCAAACACCTCTACCCCTGACAGAATGACTGAATCTACTAGATACACCCTCTTATGACCAGGGTTCATTATGACAACTGCAATTTAGGTTGTTCTTTAAAACCATGTCATTAGAACACCCAGATATTTCACTTTCATAAAAAAAATAATAAAAAAAAAAAAAAATAGAAACTTAGTTTCAGCTGATGAAAACTAGCAGTTTCAATGTTTTTGTTAAATCAAGTGCATTTTTTACGGTTTTCACTTTTGACTGTTGAATAAGAAAATATGACTCTTTGCAACTAGTTTCTCATTGTGGTATTATAACCCCAGCTTCATTGATTAGCTAAATTAAGATTCAAGAAAACTTCCGAACTGCATTGCTTTGAGATGTTCTAATGACATAAATTGAAAACGACCACTTCCATTTAAAGTGTTTATTGTACAAACACCAATCATTTAAATAAAACAACTGATAGCTGTACTGCAAACAATTTAGCCTCACAAGGAAGTATGACATACATTTCTTAACTGTACTAGTGTATGACTTTTTTCAGAGTAGGCTATTACATTTTTCATAGAATATTCCCATGTTAATGCAGGAGCTGACTTAAACATACTAACTCCTGTTGATAGTCAAGAGGCAAAGCAGGACAAATTCCCCAAAATGTATTCCACCAAACACAGGATCACAAGAATAACCAGCCGTAGGCATGTACAGAGACATAACTTCTACTGAACACTGTGAAAGCATTCAAGTACTGGCAGAGAAAGAATCATGGAACTGAGGGTTTAAATACTCACAGGGTTAACCAGACACAGGTGAACACAACTGACACTCAACACATGGATTGGCTAAGAGACTAACAGGACACAGGTGGAGAAAACGAGCAAGCACAGGGAGGTGAGACAAGACAGGTTACAGTAACAAGGGTAGACAGGGAACACTAGGAACAATAATGCCTTCAAAATAAAAGGAACACAAGAGTAAAGTAAAGCCTATGGTAACTAACCACTGGAAACAGAACCCACTGAAATAATGCTACAAAACACTAGCCAAATATTAGCCTATATTTACCCAATAGATTGTGTTCAAACCTGATGGAAATCAGTTTACATATCTATAGTCACGTGATCATGGCCTGTCATTTAGATGTTCCATGGTACTGACTGACCATGATGGGATCTATGGTGAAGATAGGCTTAACAACTATCATGCTGACTATAGTACTAACTATAAATAACGACCAATACTTTCTATGCTTCTGTGGCACCAGAGCTATGTCAGTGGTTTGTAAGCTCACGGTTTGCAGTTCTTGACCACATTTACAAATGTTCACTCTCCATCTAAATTCTACAAGGTTAGAAGAACTACTCTTGCTGGGATTGAACTGGGGACCTCCTGGCAATAAGGCCCATATCATAACCACGACTACATCAAGGTTAACTCAATGAAACTACTCTTGTACGTTTTTAAAGGGGCCACACCATGCTTTTCAAAATATATATTTTATATAAATATTGGTCCATAACACAGTTATATATAGGTTTTGGCCAACCAACCACTCGGATATTTGATTTTCATGTTCTGACTGTCTCTAATTCCAAGCCATTTCAGATGTAATACCAAAATGCCCTTTGTTGGCAATAAGGCACTCTTTGGGCTAAAAGTGGAATGATAAAGAAAAGATTATCATTGTGCCTCACAGAGAACCATATAGAGCCAATCCATTCAAGACAATTTTAGTACCACTTTACCGCATGGTTCCACCTCATCAAACATACAATTCTCCGAATGTCTGTCTGTCTGTCTGTCTGTCTGTCTGTCTGTCTGTCTGAGTGTCTGAGTGTCTGTCTGTCTGTCTGTCTGTCTGTCTGTCTGTCTGTCCGACCGACCGTGTCTCCTCGGTGGCTGGAGTTTCTCCTCGGTGGCTCCTCGGGCGTTACACACCATTGCTGTCTGTCTGAGTGTCTGGCCCTGTTACAGCGCCACCAGGAGGCGGGTTTGGGTAAAACACAGATTTTGTCCAAAAATCATGCAGATCGGTACACAGTATCTCTATAGCCATTAAACATATTATCATGCAAGCACCAGTTAAAGTTACTTTCCATCCATCATATACTGTGTGCACAGTGCACAACCCATAACCCACACACTGCACATCATTTCTGAGCTCATATCTTCGAACAGGTAAGGGCTAGTATATATAATCTCAATAGAATACAACCTCCCAAAAATACCTCCCCCTTCTCGAGGGGGCCCAATAGGAAATGAACCCCTTTGTGACATAAACAAGGGCTTGATTTAAAAAGAGTACCATTCAGACACGCCCATTTAGAAAATAAAAGAAATGAAAGGCAAGGCTTAGAGTTAATGAATGTTTATTTTTTATTTTTTTTGGCTGGAAGAGACACTGGGAAGACCAAAAACAAGAAGAAAAAAATGATCTATGTAAGGGTCTTCAGAATTGCAAACTCTAGATCTTTACCACTGCACCAACTGTAGCCCTAGTTCATACTCATGATTTGTACTCATGGTTCTGTTGCATGTTCTGCAGTATAGGATTAGATAAAGATAACAGATCCAGAGACAATCAACGCCATTTTTTTTTAAACTCAGAACCTACTATACTCAAGGACTGGTTTTAAACTACTCTACCATTTAATTTATGAATTTACTTTGTCATTTTAGCAAAACATTGGGTTACAAGAGCCAGGTAAAACTTGGGAAAATATTCTTGCTGGTTTGCTAATTCTATGCCTTTAACACTGCACCACCTGTAGTAGGTATAAGTTAGTGAAAACTTGATGCTGGATTTGAACTCAGAACCCTCTATGTGCAAGGACTGTATCTTAATCACTGAATTTATCACGTTTTGTTAGATTTTGCACTTTTTAGTGAAATATTACACCATTAAAACATTACACATAAGCTACTTTATAAGATTATGGCCAGTATTTACAATCCGTATTATTGAGTAATATTGGCTTGTAATTTTCTTCTTTCCTGCACATTGAACAACATGTCTTCTTCTTTTTATGGCTTTCCAGCAGTCTAGACGCCCCTCAGCATATTGCTACCTCCCACTGATTGTGTCAGATATTGCACAATTTATACTATGCCCTTACACATTAAAGTGCAGGTCATTGTCCCACAGATCAAAGCACCACCTGGGTGAGGGAGCTCAACCCTAACCTAGCACCCTAGCTGCTAGGGTTAGGGTTTAGGCTCTAGGCTCAAATACTGACAAATCAAATTACGATGTGTCAGTCAGCTTGCCGAGGCATACATGGACATGATACATTTAGCATTTTTAGCTCACGAACGCTTAGAAATGCCCCTGGAAACATAGAAGCATGCTTTTCCCAGCATGCTTTGCATAGCAGGTAACCAACTTATTTGACCAATCAAGGGAAAGGGGTGGAGTCAACTACTAAGCTCTCAAACTATAGCATTTTTTCAAAAGCATCAATGATAAGCTGCAGTTAGACAGTGTAACTGCAGCTCCGAGTATAGAGGTTGCATGTTCACATTCCAGTCCTCCTACCTTATTGAAGTACTTTGACATTTTCACAGCTAAAATACATGCGAACAACTCAAAAGCAACAGGAGATAGCTGTTGAGGGCTTAGTTTAAGGTGCCTTGGATCAGTGGTGTGGTGTGCTTGGACAGTTGTCTTTGCCTCAGACAGTTGGCATGATCAAGCCCCATGCCATCAAGGACTGTCGGGGGTCATTGTTATTCTTATTAATCTGTATTTTAGGATAACAACTAAATTTTTAAATACCAAACATGTGAATACTTTCCCTCCAGAGCAACAAAGGTAATTGAAGCAGCACAGCCCAACAGTATATGGTGTTAGTGAATGGATATATTAGTCTAGTAGGAAAGGGGGGTCCACACGCATAGGGTAGATTTTAGCCATAAATTATAACTTCCAGCAGAGGTCGCTAATATTCGGACGTTGTGTCTCTCCTGGAGTTATAAGGCAGAGTCAAATGGCTCTCGCTGGTTGAGCCTCAACGTCCATATTCGCCTCAAAACATGTATAAATTAAGAACTTGCTCACCTCATCGTCGAAACAGCTTTATATCTACCGATGAGCCCACTCGTTGGCATGTGTTAGTCCATATGTTTCTAATAGATTAATGTTTACTCAAACTTCTCAGAGTCTCATCGCTTTCCTTGTTTTTGAACTGCTTGGGTAAAAATGGCCGAACATATCACGTGACGTTGATCGCCGTTGCGATTCGCTCATACTAGGACATGACGTTTTTGTATGCGGAAGTATTCCAACGCTCTGTAGTTCTGAAGCGTTCTGAAGGCGGAAGGATTCCGACGAGGAAACGCGAGTCTCGGAGAAGTTTGAGTAAACATTAATTTATTAGAAACATATGGACTAACACATGCCAATGAGTGGGCTCATCGGTAGATATAAAGCTGTTTCGACGATGAGGTGAGCAAGTTCTTGATTTATACATGTTTTGAGGCGAATATGGACGTTGAGGCTCAACCAGCGAGAGCCATTTGACTCTGCCTTATAACTCCAGGAGAGACACAACGTCCGAATATTAGCGACATCTCCTGGTAGTTATAATTTATGGCTAGGTAGATTTGTTTTCGCCACCAATTTTTTTGCTCAACTCTTAAAGGGTATATTTAAGATTCTGCCAGGTAACAGGCTGAAATATCGTCCCAAGGGGTACATTTTTAATGATGTCTTGCACCTACCCATTCACTTACTATACAGGGGAAAAAAGAAAAAAAAGTTTAAGTTGCATGTGAGGGGTCTAACTAGGGGTTTTTCATCATTCTGAATCCATTGCAAGCATCTGTTTTGCACTAAAAACATTCCTTGGGCTAAAATAGACCCCACAAAACTGTGAAAAGTAAAATCACACATTAAAATTGAACCTTACTGTGGACATACATGCTTGAGACTTTTACTTTGAAATAATTTGTAGTTTTTGAAATATTTAACTTTAAGTGCCCAATGCATTGTCGATGGAAAATAGTAAAAATTTTGGCAGGCTACTAGAGCTACAAACGTACACCTAGAAACACAGTTCAAACTTTATCATGTTCAGCTTACTGTGGAAATGTTTGCCTGAAAATGAACATTTGAAATGTTTCATGGTTTTAGAGATATAGTCTTTATACAATTCGGAAAATTAACATGGGGCTCAATGACAGATTTGTGCGCCTCAAAAAAACACGTTCACCTAGAAACTCCATTCATAGTTTTTATAATTCACCTAACTGTGGACACACATGCTTGAATGTTTTACTTTGAACTGTTTTGTAGTTTTGGAGATATTCAACTTTTAAAACTTAAATCTGAAAACTTTGGCACCTCGCTGTTCCTACATACTTTAACGGAGCAACTTGATTCACAATTAAAACATTCCACCTTACTGTGGACATGCATGCTTGAGATTTTTACTTTGAAATAATTTGTAGCTTTTGAAATATTTAACTTTAAGCGCCCAATGCATTGTCAATGACAATGGACATTTAAAGGAGAGAAAAATCAAACCTTCAGTATCAATTGCTCAGATGCTGAGGTGCCAGTAATGGGATTTGATCCCATGACCTTTTGATGATAAGTCAAGAGCTTTTCCAACCAAGCCACCCCAACACACATACAACGGGCACCCAGTGCATTTTCAAAGACATTTTGAGTTACCGATGCATATCTTTACAAAGAACATGCAAACGTACTCCATCATCAAACTACAGGTAGACTGGGGTTTAAATATGGAACCTCTCTGCTGAAAGTCAGATCATTAGACCACTCAGGGACGGATTAACCCCCGCGAGGGCCCCTGGTCGAAAATGTTTTAGGGCTCCCCCACCCTCCACCATAAACCCCCCTCCCTCCCGACACGCACTACCCAGCTCGGATTTTAAGACATGATGATCATCTGTGTGCCAAGAAAGCACCTGTAGACAACAGAGGAGGGGCCCCCACATTTAGATTTTTAATTAACATATACATTTAATAGTAAATTGTCAATGACCACGCAGACTAGTTCCCCCAAGGGCCCCTGAGAGCCAAGGGCCCCTGGCAACGGCCCCACCGGCCCAATGGTTAATCCAGCTCACGACATCAGTCATCTATGCCATATATGGGCATAAAAGGGACAAGGACGGAATTCATTTGCAAGTGTGGTTGCCGAGTTACACTGACTTGCAAATGAACTATACCTTGGCCATAATGGAGCGTGCCATGAGATGTGACTGACAGACACGGGTGCATCCCCCCATTCAGACATGTTGCCATTCCGACATCCCCCCATTCCGACACTAACCCTATACCTAACCCTAACCTCTATGGAAGTCCCACCACTCAGACAATTAGAAGTCAATGTCAGAATGGCAACATGTCGGAATGGAGAGTGCCCCCCGACTGACACACATGAGCTGCAGGTCTTCATAGTAAATGAAATGAGAGCTAGAGGGTGAGGTTGAGTCTGAAGAGGTAGCGTTTTCATGCTGCGGCTGAGCGTTTAGTGTCTGCAGTTCGGACTGCAAGAGGAGGCGACTAGACCCCCAGGAATTGTCCATGCAATGGCATGACGAGGAGCATGAGCCCATGTCATGAATCTAACTGCCATGCAGAGCTATATGGAGGTGCGGTGGCGGGAGAGAATGGACACATGGGTATGCATCCATTCTCTCCAACCACCATAGCTCTGCTGCGGCTGGCTGCCGTGATGGCATTGGGACTGGCATCTGATCACCAGGGGAGGCTGGAGGCCGAGGTTATAGCCAGGGTTAAGATCGCCTTCTCTACTTCTTCTTCTTCTTCTCAGCAGCTGGCATCTGAGAGCAATACCAGGAACCTTTTAAGACAGTGATGAAGTCCCCTCGGGTGTTGCGCCGGATCACATTGGGGCGTGACTGACCACTTAGCCCGGCTGCCGCGTCTCTTCTCCGTCTCCCTTGCTCCGTCTGTGGGGACCAAACCCTGGCTGCGCTGCGGAGCGTTGTGAGCTTGAAGATCATCTATTTTCAGAACGCAACGAGGGGTAAAGACAGGTATTATTTACGACGCCATCAAGGTGTCGACATTCGACATAATCAACTGAATATCTAGTCGACTAAAGTCCTATGATATTTAGCCTCGACAGGGCAATAGAGGCTGATTTTTAAACCCTCCTTGCAGGTTTCTTTCTGCAGTCTGTAGCGTTTGGGTTCTTCCTCACGGAAGAAGTGGTTTGGGCTGCCAACCCTTACCACCCCTAAGCATAAAACTAGACTAAAAGTAAAACATTTCAGGAGGTGACTAAAATATATGACTAAAACTAAACATAATAATTAATAAAAAAAACAAAATCTTTAAAAGATTTGCTGTCACACTGCTGGGGGCCAAACCCCGGGCATCCCCCCTGGCGAAGCCCCATTTGCTGCTCTCTCTACGGAAGATCCAGCAGCTGTATTTCAAGCCATCGCACCGCCGCTGTCCAGGGGTGTCACTCCAAATTCTGGGCCCCGGGTACAAGGATTCACTGCGGGCCCTCCATGAATGTTCTTCATAGGGGGAGGGGGTTTAACCTATTTAGACTGGGAACGCATTATTTTGTGCTTTAACTATTGAAAAATAGCAGATATACAAGCTCACAGCGTGGCACTGTGCCGCACTGTGAGCTTGTAGATCTGCTATTTTTTTTAAATCGTGAAGATTTGTGCAAACAAAACCTATGTTTCTATGTCAGTGGTGCTCAAACTTTTTCATGTGAAGGACACCCCCCAATTTTTATTTATTTAAAATATTTAGTTCCAGGGACCCCCCCAGAAGCAGAATTTGAGTTACAAATGTTCGCTTAAAACATACTCATATTCAAAGATTTGCACACATTTTCACGACATTTCAAAAATAGCAGATCTACAAGCTGCAGTGCGGCACTCGGTGCCGCTATGTGAGCTTATCTGCTATTTTTCAAAGCTAAAGTATTAAATAATTAAGGCCCCTCCACCTTGGGCCCTAGTAACTCAGTCCCACTTTTCTCCACCTTGTGACGCCCCTGAGGCCGGCAACAAGACAAGGCCTCTCCCATAAAACATCAAAAGCCCTCCGACCGCCGCTATATAAACACTGTAACCGGGGAGGAGGCCTTGTCAGTCTCGACAACCTCTTTAACTAAAGGTTGATTTATACTTAGTTGCAAACCGGTGTCGCGCAGCCCGCAGTAGCCGACGTGTAGGGCTGTCACAATTATTACATGATCGTCTAATCGCAATTATTTGACATAATCGGGATTTTTTTTAATAACCGTCATAATCGTTTCCATGTTGAAAAACTTTCATATATTTTTTTAAAAGTAAAATAATTGTGGAAATAGCAGATCTACAATCTCACAACGCGACGCATCGCACCACGTTGTGAGCTTGTAGATCGGCTATTTCCGCTATCAATGTTCTTTTTTAAGTATAAAGTTGTCAAATATGTCAGTCATTTCTTTGTATATTTAGGTTATGTGTCATATCATATCTACCATGTGCAACTTCAAAGCCTAAAAGCCAAACAGAAATGTAATTGTCAACGACAAAAACACAATTGAATCGTTAATCGCAATTATTTGAGTGACAATTAATCGTCATGTAAAATGTCATAAACGTGACAGCCCTATACCGACGCGTTGTGAGCTTCAGTAGGTTCTGCTATTTCGGGGTCGTTGCGACGACGTGATGCGGAACCGCGTGTAACTCAGAGCTTAAGTGACGGTTCCATCACCTGCCACCATCACAGAAACCCACCTCCCCCTCCCTAGATCCATTCATATTTCATCACGCACAGTCTGTTGATCCAAAATATGGACATGTGCCATCCTTTATATATATATATATATATATATATATATATATATATATATATATATATATATTTTTTTTTTTTAAGCTGACATCTTACATTTGAATCGGCATGTAATGCCATGCAGAGGGTAGCTGTCGGTAAGGATCTTTATGGTTTGAGAATATGGTCAACACTCAGCCTCCGTGGTACACGTGAGAGCGAGCCGCTGAATTATGCAAAGCATATCGTTTGTTGGCGGTCACTGTTTTATATGTTGACGTATGTGGAATGCGCACTAATCAAAGCTAATCGAAGCCCATTTAATTGTATCTGAGCATAAGTGTTGTTATTATTATCACCTTCTTTTGGAATAATTCCTAATAAATTAATGCATTATTATTAAGTCAATTATATATATGGATCCTTACTCAAATAGGCACACTAACACACACACACACGCGCACGCACTCAGGATGAATCCTGTATGCATTACGTCCCGACTGACATGTCAAGAGCCGTAGATTAAGCCCCCCCCCCCTCAACTTCCTTTTATCCAACCCCCCCCCCCCCCCCCCCCCACTCCGTTCCGGGGGGCCACGCTCATTTACATAAACAGATAATCCTTGATAAAAAATTTCCATTAGACAAAGGTGAAATGGATCAATTTCCGCTGCCAAGATAAATCTCGCATTTTTTACACCGACAGGGTCATTACACAAGCCACATTTCAGGAGTAATGTAAAAAAAAAAAAAAAAGGAATCCGGCCCCCGATACGATAGCGGGCCCCCATTTCCCGCTTTCCAATTACCTTTAAGAAAAGCTTATTCTGTGGACAATAAAGCACATTACGGCACAATATGATACAGTCCATAAAGATCAGAGCATTTGATGATGGGTGGGTGGGGGGGGTTTGCGAAAGCTCAGCATATTTCGGGTGGGCGGGCATGTCACAACCCCAGCGGTTATCGCAGACACCTTGCTGTCGAGCGCCATGCAAATGTTCTATTACAGCCAGTCCAAATACATTAAGAAGCCTGTTGGAGAATAAACAGGGGTCCCCCACCCGCCCCCCACATACCTTCCTGTTTAGCACCTCGCCCCTGGTTTCTTTAAAGGGATGAGGTGGAGGGTTAGGTTAGATTGACGGGATGATGACGGCAGTGGTGGAAGGTGATGCCACCGTGATCCGGGAGGGAGGGCAGGAAGGATCTCATTAAGTCCAGCCCAATCGGTGGCCCTGCCTTTTCGACCTTGAGAACCTCACGCCCACCCCCTCTCCATCCCCCAGACGACTTAACTCTGCCGTGGTTGACTGGCGGTTTGGGTGGAGGGGCGGTGGGCTGGTGCAACGGCGTCTGAGTGAGACCTCCCCACCCCACCCCACCCAGCATCCGCACACACCCACCTTCTCCCTCTCACTCCGCCTCCTGTTGTCCCAAGAGCTGCATTGTAGAAGAAAAGATCACATCTAGTGTGAAGTGAGCAGTGCTATGAGTTCATTTCATTATTAAGTGTCACACGAAGCTTGGCCAATGTGACCCTGGGTGTACAGCAAACTTTGAGCGAGCACTTTGTGCCAAGATGGAGGCCAGATGTAGGCCACGCTTCAGAGCCCAATCAACAGACATTCAGCACTTTGTGCCAAGATGTAGGCCTACAGAAAGAAAGGAATGTCAATTTAACTCAGAGAGAGTAAATATGGACCGATTTCTCAGAGCGGCAGTCATAACTGCGGTGTCAAGCGGCACTGCTTCGCACAGCGACACCGCAGCTACACAGCAGCGTTCTGGGGAAAAAAAATCACACCCAATGTGAAGTGAGCGGTGGTCGTGCTTGCATAACGTCTTCAGACTAGGATTTGAGTCTAGGATACAGGCTATGCTACACACACACGTTTTGCTATGGCAAAACGCTGAGGAAAAAGGCTACAGACACACGCACAGCCACTCTATGGAGCGGCTGTGCTACACACACATGTTTTGCTATGGCAAAACACTGAGGAAAAAGGCTACAGACACACGCACAGCCACTCTATGGAGCGGTTTACCACCGCTCAAAAGAAAAATCGTTCTTGCATAACGTCTTCAATTGGTAATTGGTGATGTAATACAGGCTACACACACACATTGCTATGGCAAAACGCTGAGGAAAAAGACTAGGATATAGGTCTAGGATGTAATTGGTGATGTAATATGGCTACACACACACTATTGCTATGGCAAAACGCTGAGGAAAACACATTGCTATGGCAAAACGCTGAGGAAAAGTGGCTACAGATAGGTCTAGGATGTAATTGGTGATGTAATATGGCTTCACACACACATATTGCTATGGCAAAATGCTGAGGAAAACACATTGCTATGGCAAAACGCTGGGGAAAAGTGGCTACAGACACACGCACAGCCACTCTATGGAGCGGTTTACCACCGCTCAAAAAGGTCTATAGCGCATTTCAGATGGGAGGCGGTTGACACGGGCGTTCTCGCTTGGATCAGCGGGAATCGCACTGCGATGGAGACACAAAACAATTGCTCTGTGCGTAAACGCCGGGCGGTATTTCAAAAAGATAACCACTTGGGATCCTCGCCTCTCCGCTCCTCAATTTCTCCGCGCGTCCCAAATAATCGCCCGCCTCTCATTGAAAATGAATCACTAGGGCGAGTCAACCGCCTCTCATCTGAAAGGCGCGTATAGCAGCGTTAACAAGCATTTCGTTCTCTCTACTTGGAGTCGTTGACACTGAGGATTCTTTTTTTGCGATTTACAGTTAGTCTGAATCATGTGGCCCCGCCCTCACCTTATTCACTGGTTGGTCGGGCTGACTGATTCATTCACTAAAACGAGTCAGAGTCACTGAACGAGTCACTGTCACATTCACTGTCTCGTTCAACTTGAGTTGTCACTGGCTAAACACGTGGTGACAGAACTGGTGCAAAGCAGGTAGCCTCGTAAACCAGACTCCTCCTCAGATTCGAACAGAAGATGGGAGGAGTCAGTTTACTAGGCTACAAAGCAGGCTCCTTCCTCTTTTGTCCCAAACAGGGTTGGGGATCCTTTAGGATTCTAGAGATTCCAGTTCCTTAAAGATTCCCTCGTAACTGTCCCATTCCTTAACGCTTCCATCTAACGAATCCTAAACGGCGTTCCAGGTGGACCCTTATAACTCTGAAAGGGTACACATGGACCCGTTCAACTACTAATAACTGGTGTACTGACTGTATTACTGTGCTTGACTGACCACCCACCAACTGGCCTGACCTGAACCCCATAGATAGTCAGTGTTGTGTTGTCAAGAGGAAGATGAGAGACACCAGACTCAACCACACAGATGAGCTTAAGGCCTCTATCAAAGCAAACTTGCATGGGCTTCCATAACACCTCAACAGTGCCGCAGGCTGACCACCTCCATGCCACGTCCCATTGATGATTGAATTTGTTCAAAAGTATTCCAGACAAAGTATTAAGTGCATAAATTGACATACTTTTCAAAAGGTTCACATTTCAGTATTTAAATCCTTCTTTTGAGTGGTCTCCTATTCTATTTTTTATTTTATTTTTATGAGCTGTATGCCATAAGAATATTTCACTGCATAACCCTAGCATGCGCAATGAATCTAGAATAAAGGCCTATGAAAGTTAAATTTGAAAGAAATGTAAATTCTATTCAAATTTTTTGAGAAGGACCTGTGTGTGTGTTTATATAATATATATATATATATATATATATATATATATATATATATATCCCTATCCTATCCATCCGTCCATCCATGCATCCACTTCTGATTGTCCGCAGGTCCCATTCCTGTCATTTCCTTGATCATAACTTCAATTATTGTTCTGTTCTAATGGGCTTTGAATAAATCATGGATCATCACCTGATTGGTACACTAGTTATTATCGGCCTGCTGCATCATGCATGGAGTGCATCTTCTTGCACGCTGGGAGTTGACGTCTCTATAAAGACAGAGGTACCAGAGCACCCCCTATTGGTCTGCAGAGTGAACTGTAAAGGCAGTCCAGCCCAATCTGCCATTCATTCATTCATTCAGCCTTTTTCATTTGCACTATTAAACGGTCAAGCTTGTGTTGTGAGTGTGCGCGCGGTGTGTGTGTGTGTGTGTGTGTGTGTGTGTGTGTGTGTGTGTGTGTGTGTGTGTGTGTGTGTGTGTGTGTGTGTGTGTGTGCAGGGGTATCACACCAAATTCTGGGCCCTGGGTACAAGGATTCACTGTGGGCCCCATGAATGTTCTTCATAGGGGGAGGGGAGTTTAACCCAGACTGGGAACACATTATTTTAAATCATTCTAAGCTTTTTTTTTTCGTGTTTCTGTGTCAGTGGTGCTCAAACCTTTTCATGTCAAGGACCCCCAAAATGACATGTATGTATATATATATATATATATATATATATATATATATATATATATACATAAATACACACACACACACACACACACACACACACACACACACACACACACACACACACACACACACACACACATTTTATTATTTCAAAATCATAGCATATGCAATGTTGAAACCTATTAGCAAAAATGAAAGCATCAAGGAAGGGCCTATTTATGATAGCAAATGTCTTTATCTTTTGGGTGCAATAATAATAATGTAAACATGCTATATTTCATATTGAAGTTATGTGGCATCTGAGCTTGTAGATCTGCTATTTTCAAAAGATTTGTAGGCCTATACATTTTAATTTTGGTAGTCTACTTTAGTACATTTTGATACCAATACTTTTGTACTTTTACTCAAGTACATTTTTAATTCCGCACTTTTACATATTTATATTGCCGTATTGATACTTTTACCCAAGTTAAAGATTTGAGTACTTTTTCCATCACTGAATATAACCAACAGCTCTTGTTCTGTGGAGCCAGAGACTATTGTGTCACAAGTACAGTAAGAGCAGATATAGAGTGACACCTACAGGACGCTAGTTGAATTACCGTCTATCGCCTATTCAGTGGAACAAAATCATGTGAACATTCTAGTCATTAGTAATACCCAATGTTGGGCAGTAACTAGTAACTACTACTGTAACATTATGACTATACGCAGTAACACGCAAAGTAAAATGAGAACAGAGCTGAAAAGAATTTATCTGACTATCTCCTTTTAGGCCTCATTAGGCCATTAGGTGAAGGCAAACTCACAGATGAAAACACTGAAAGTCAGATTCATATTCCACCACAATACTTGGTTAAAGATCTGAACACACTCATTTCATACACCTTTCCAGACTTGCAAAATGCATGTATCAACAAAGAGAACCTTCTCAAAAGGCACAATATACACTCCATTAAACAAAGATATCAGATGAATTAACGACAAATGCTTGACTGACTTTCCCGGAAAAGAAACATTGTACTTCTCTGCTGATTCGATATTGGAGGACAATGAGAAAGAATCCGTACCTATAGATTTCCTAAATTCACAGACGCCTGGAATCCCTGACCATAACCTGAAACTGCAAGCACCTGTCATGCTGCTTAGAAACCTGCAAAGAGACACTTTCAAAAATGGCACTAGAATGATAGTGTTGCAGACGATGGCCAACATCATTGAATGTGAGATTGCTACAGGGACATACAAGAGTGAAAGAATCTTCCTCCCATAAAGAATCCCTCACCATGACAGAAGTAGAGAGCTTCCCTTCACCCTTTGCAGACACCAGTTCCCAATCAGGTTAGCGTTCTCAGTTACCATCAATAAAGGTCAGGGGCAAGAAAAAGAGTTGGCATCTACTTACCTCAGCCTGTGTTCATTCGCTCACGGCCAGCTATGGCATTCTCAAGAGGAAAGAAAGCCTGCGCTGTCAGGTTTTCATTGTGGATAATGACGAGGGCATCACTGAGAACATTGTTTACATGGAACTCCTTTAATTATCCATCCTACTATCATTTTAACTTAGAATTGGCCAACATTTTTATTTTATTTCTGACCATACTAGTATGCTATTGTGGTCTCGTCTGAGAGACGAGACCAGTATGTTATACCAAAACTTTATCGGTCAAGTTTATTCTCCTAAAAGAAATGACTGACAGTACAAAGGCAGGGCCCTTAGCCAATGAGGAGTAGTGTTCATGGTGACATCACCACCAACAAATGCGACCTGATATAAATAACAACAACACCCACATGAAACCTTGGGGCTCCCAGCGGAGAGTGTCTCACGACAAAGGCGGGGCCTTTAGCCAATGAGGGAGCAGCCTTCTTGATCATCGACCACCACTACAATGGAAGCGTATGTTCTCCCAGGCCAGTATGTTCTCCGAATCTTTATACAGTATATCCAGGTTATTCTCCTCAAAAGACTGGCAGACAGTACAAAGACAGGCCTTTAGCCAATGAGGGAGTCAAAGTGAACCTGTGCTTTGTAAACCTTTTGAGTAATGTTAATGTTATGACCAGTATTGTCATTGTACAGCAAAACACCAAATCCACATAACCAGCTCTGACAGTGTGATAAAACCGGCTTCTGGTTTCCTGCTTCCTCGATGTTGGATAGGATGTCATTGCTGTACTGCACTCCTCCAGAAAAAAGTTAGTCCAAATCTAGTCTTGTCACAAAATGTCTATCTGTTAAAACTGAAAATCTATCCATTTCACTCTTTGGAGGGAGAGTTTGGAGAGTCACTCATCTTATTCTTACATTTCTGTTATTCATCTCAACCATGACGTAGCCTACATACACTTATGCCACAAAGGATTTCTATCTTCCCCTTCTCTCTTAAGTGTTTGTTCTCTGTATCTTCTTTGCTCTGATTTGTCTGGTTCCAAGGCTGAAAGACTCCCGTCTCCCGGTCCGTTGGAAAAAGGATGATCAAAGAAAAACTGATCAAAGTAAAACAAATGGGTACTGTTAGAGAAACATTGTGGGCTCATCTTTTGACACCTGGCACAGGATGTTCCATGCAAAAGAAAGAAAAATATATATTCAAGTTTAATATTTCAAAAAAGATTTGAAGATTGAGATTTCAAAGATAATAAAGGCTAAGTCTGAACAAGTCTTCTTGACAGTATGGTGGAGCTAGAGCGTGCATGTCAAACTTTTGAGATAGACAACGAAATAAAATAAAAATTGCACGGTATCAAACAAGACACACATACATATCTCATGGGCAGTTCTGTCAGTGACATTAGTTATCTCCATGCATGGAGTTCTGTGCTCATTCCGTGCTCCTACACACAAAGCCAGACATAGGAGCAGTTAGCAGCGCTCAATAAAATCAATAAATAGTGACAATAAAATGGGCTCTCTTAGAGATCAAGCCTACTAATGGAAAAAAAAATCACACCTAGTGTGAAGTGATGTGGCCATCTGGACATACTGTAGCCTACTGTATGTCTCCTCATTTGGGCAAGAGGTTTCAGTTCGATTAGAGCCGTATTGGCATGATGACGTAGAGAAGATATATGCTTTTGTTGTCCCCATAGATAAATTCTCTTTGGACTCTTTTTTTGTCCATCCTGCAATTCCACAAGATAAAATAAAAATTGCACCTGTGCAAAGTGAGCGGTGCAAACGTGACACACATGCATACCTCCTTGTATGCAATCTTTCTCAATGTGGATTCCAGGGATTCTGTGGATTCTTTTTGGGGTCTAAATGGACCCATACAAGTCTGTAACTCTGACAGTGTACTGTACAAAATGGAACCAACAATTTGGTTCCATTTTGTACACTGTCCGAGTTAAGGGGAGACCTTGACATTTAAAGGTATTAGAAACACTGTTGTACTGCGCTATGCTAACGGGAACTAGGAGAACATATATTCTGCACTGGCTCCCTGTAAAATACAGAATAGAATTACATTTCTCCTCACTTAAGCCTTAATGGTCACTCAGGCACCACTAGATCTTAGAGCTCACTGTGTGCTCCCATTAAGTAGGCTTTCCCGTGGTTCCTTCTGACGCTACGGTCTAATGTAGCGCTAGAAGGAACTAACCAGCCCACAGCTATGCTGCTATAGGTGTAGTTGCTGGTGAACTTTCCCCATGGCTCACCAATCTCCTGTCTCCTCCTCTCTCCCTTCTCCCCGTTCCTCTACATTTCCATATTTTCTCCCCTCTTCCATTGTCCTCTCATCCCCTCCTCCTTCTCTTCTCTCCTCTCCTCTCCATCTCATCCTCTCGTCTCTCTCCTCCATTCCCTCTCCGTTCGCCATCCTCTCCTGTCCTCCCTTCTCCTCTCCCTCCCCTTTTTGTGTGTCCATGTCCCGTCAATGCATGTCATAAAATGTATTTTTCGGAACCTCTTTGCAGTGTTTTTGTTCCCATGGATCGTGATTGCAGACCCCGTGGTTGTGGATGGAAGGCTTCCATGGAATTGGACTGCTGACTGCTGCAGTATTGTAGCTGCTGTTATTATTATTATCATTGTCATTATGTGTTGTTTTGTCTCAATCTCTCCATTTTTATTGTTGTCCATTCTTGTGTCCCCTCTTCCCTCTCTCCTCCTCTCGTTTTACCCCTGATACAGTGAAGGCAGATGGCCGGCCACCCACCCTAGGCCTGGTTCTGCTCGAGGTTTCTTCTTTGGGTAAAAAAAAAGATTGGTCGCTCCGGTACCTCTTGGCCTACAAAGAAATGTGGTGTTCAGCTTGTCCTGCTGTTTGCAAAATTACCCTCGGACAGAAAAAAAAATCACACCCAGTATGAAGTGAGCGGTGCTATTTATGAGTTAATTTCATTAAGCATCCCGCGAAGCTTGGCCAATATGTCCCTGGGCATACAAACAAACAAAGACAGATGTAGCTGCTCAAAAACATCATTGTTGAGGTCTCGCGTCTTAATAGTCATGCATTAAATGAAAGACATAATAGGGAGGGGTGTGGGTTGTTTAGCTTGCGAGCAGGGTTCAGTTCGCTTCAACTGTATTTGCCACACATTCCTTGGCCAGGTGACCCGGCTGCTGACAGATGTAGCAGTTGACATCGGACGGCTTGACGCAGAGATTCGCCACATGGCCAATCTCTCCGCACCGGTAGCACTTGACCTTCTCGCACGCAGACTGGATGTGCCCAAACCCTCCGCAGGTGTAGCACTTCTGCTCGTTGGCGTGGTCACAGTCCCGCGCTATGTGGCCCGCCGTGTTGCAGGTGTAGCAGACCAGCTCTCTCTTCTTGGGCTCCCTGCAGTCCCTGGAGAAGTGGCCCTCGTTGCCACAGTTGTAGCAGGCGTCCTCGTTCCTCTCGCAGAACTTGGCGTAGTGACCCGGCTCACCGCAGCGGTAGCAGAACTGGTCCTTCCCTCGGCCTCGCCCTTTGGCCCGCCCTCTCCCAGCGTTCCCAGCGTTGGGACAGTTGATGATCCAGTGACCCGTTTGGCCACACCCAAAGCACTCGTTATTGCTCGTCATTGTTACACCTGGTGACGTGATCTGACTTCTCAAGCTGTTTTATTTGTTGTCTAATCTTCCTCTTTTCTCTCCTCTTTCTCGCACCTCTGTCTCTCCTCTGACTCTCTCGCTACCGATCTCGCTACCTCTAGTACAAAGTGGTACAAAGCCACCTTCTCCATCTTATAAAGACTGACCATAACGGAGACAGAGTGTTGTGTGTGTCGTCACACACAGTTGCCAATGTGTTCCTAGCGATGCTGGTTTGCGCAGGTATCCTTCAAAAGTGAAGTGGTGTAAAGTAAGTACATTTACTTACAAGTACTGTACTACAATTTTGAGGTATTTGTACTTTAACTGAGTATTTCCAATTTCCAATACTTCTACTCCACTACATCTCAGATCAAAACATTATAATTTTGAAAACATTAGTTACTAGTTACTTCGTAGATTTTGATTATTATTACAAAAGATACATTAACAACTTCAGCCTTATACGTTTCGCCCACGCAACGCGAAGTAATGATACATTTGAGTACTTTTTCTGGGAAAATGGGGAGAGAGATGGGGAGTGACACATTGCAAATGACATGCTGTCATCCATCAGAGCCTATGTGGTATGCGCCTGGACCGGTAGGCCAGCAGGCGCCCTGCAGTTGTTGTGATCATGGCTTTACTAAAGTAAATGATATACTGGAACCTCCAGTCTACACGGTACAATCCTCAGTGCTAATTAGAATTAATTTGTTTGCTCTGGTCATTAACTACATTGTCTAACATTTTGCATTTTCTTACAAAATACATTTTTTTTGCAACTACTCTCCTACACATTTCTCAAAAACTCACAGATCGATACACATCAAATCTGCAGTCATGTAAAATAATGAACATAAAATCTTAAAGGATTTTAATCGTCTGCATCCCCAGATAGCAAAATGTTGAACAAACGTTGGATTTTCAACCATAGCTGACTCTAAATCAATGTCGATTCAGCCATCATCTAATTGGAATCTAGATAGATAGATAGATAGATAGATAGATAGATAGATAGATAGATACCTTTATTATCCCAAGGGGGAAATTCAGTTGTCCAGTTGTAGCACAGCAGTATACAGTTATTTACAAAGTTACAGAGAAGTAGGAAAAGATAGATAAGAGTAAAAAACAAGAGCAGTACAGTACCAAAAAAGAGAAGGTGCATCAATAGAGGGGGCGAATTAAATATAAGTATATATACATAAAGTGTCTTACAAAAAAAAGACCAAAGCAGTCAATGCTAGTTAGTGCAACAAGTATCTCACTGTCATTGTTAAACAAGACAAATACTCAGAAACTACCAACACAACCTAGTAGTGCAATGTCGAAAAACAGTGTGAAAAAAAAACAACAGAAACAGCTCAGAGCAGAAGAAAACTAGGCAGCGGTTTAGTGATGAAAAGTGATGAGTCATCACTTTTCACCGTTTTGTGGGCGTTTTCTTGGGCCATTTATAGCCCAAGGAATGTTTTTTGTGCAAAACAAATGCTTGCAATCGATTCAGCATCATGACAAACCCCTAGTTAGACCCCTCCCATCCTACTAGCAGATTATTTTCTGGGTATTTTCCTCCTGTATAGAAAGTCGATGGGAGCCCAACTTGACTTGGCCGCTGTGGCGACCCCGAAGGTCGCCGACTCGGGCGCCCTAGATAAATCATTAGAGCATGCCCTGGGCTACATCTGTGCAAAATTTGGCGCTTTTAGACTAATATAGCGCGAAATATCACTAACGCCCCAGACTAATGCACATTTTTGTTGATTTTATATTGAATCAATCAATATGAAATATTGCTGTTAAACAATTGTAGTGGAGTAAAAGTTCAACATCTTCCACTCAGATGTAGAGTAGAAGTTAAAGTATTGAACATTGGTGAAGTGAAAGAAAGAAAGAAAGAAAGAAAGAAAGAAAGAAAGAAAGAAAGAAAGAAAGAAAGAAAGAAAGAAAGAAAGTTTTAGGCTATTTCATTCCCAGTCATATTTACTGCACCAGCGTGACACAAGCAAAAAAATCAGGGCTTTATAGACCGAAGGTTTTTAGGTTCAAAACACAAAATGAACTAGAACTGCTGTCAAAACAACAGACAAGCTGGTTCAAAAATCAAAAGTGACTCAAATGCACACAACCAAAACAGCTGGCAATAATAAAGTTACTTAAGTTACCTGGAGATATTGAGAATGGACCCCAAAATAATTGACAAAACACTGAAAACCCTAAAAACATTAAAAACATTACGCATGCATATCTCCTTGTATGGGCGGTTCTGTCCATTACGTCTATAATCTCCATACATAGAGTTCTGTGCTCAAACGGACACTCATACTTAGGGACCCACACACAAAGCCAGACGTATGAGCGGTTAGCAAAGCTCAAAGGATTAAAAAAGATCACACCCAGTGTGAAGTGAGCGGTGCCTGTTATGAGTTAAAGCCATGCCAAAACAATACATGGACAATATACAGACAGACATACAGACAAAGCCAGATGTAGGAGCGGTTAGCACCGCTCAAAGGAAATGAATGGCAAATCCTGACCTATGTTTTCTGAAAAACTGTCCGTGACATCAGCGGTGGTGATGTTGGTCTCTGCGTACTTTCTATGACGTTAGTCTCGTGTGACATATTAGTCTTGTACTGCATACGGTGCTCGTACGGACATAGGGACCTACCTACACACAAAGCCAGATAGATGTTGGCGTGGTTAGTACCACTCAAAAATGGAGGAAGGGCGAGCTCCCCAAGTGTCCTCGTCTTGAAGATGTGTCCTCACGGTGAGGATGCGTTCTCATGGGTCAGTAGGTACAACCTAAACCCAACCTCAGTAAAACTAACGCTGGTGAAATGCTAACCTGCTGATGCTCCGTCCTCGACGCTGGTGAAATGCTAACCTGCCGACACTCTGTCCTCCCGTGAGGACGCGTCCTCACTTTGAGGGCGCGTCTTCAAGACAAGGACGCGTCTTCAAGATGAGGACGCTCAGAGAGCTCTGCCTTGCTGGAAAGATGGCAAAAAAGTGTGTTGCTTTATACTATACATAGCAACAGCAACCCCAACAGGGCTTCCAGCCTTGAAAGGTATAAGCTAGTTACAAATAAGGGTCACTTGGTCATCACCATACCTTAAAGAAAAGAGCTCATTGTGCTTTAAAAGCCAGTGTGCTTCGCAGTATGTAGGCTGTAAAAAACCACACCCCAACTTTTTCCCAACAAAGTGAACCTGACTTTTGTAAACTTTCCGAGTAATCTTATCCGGATTGGGCGGCTGCACAACGGAAAAGTTAAGCTTTTGGTCATAATTCACTTGACGTCACAATATCTAAAATAAATAGTAAGAATTCATTTCCCAGCGGATTCCTCGCGACTCGTGTCATGGCAACCACACTTGCAATTTCCCAGAATTGCATCTGATATCTTTGTTTTTCTTACCCCATATCTATCCAACAGTGAAATAAACCAGCAAGCACAGTCAGGACCTGGACCAATCAGTGACGTCTCGATTGGGGCCAGATCAAGGCAAACCATGATTAGTCATATCTATCACCTCATTTCAACTAACATAAATCCTGCCCACCAAAACGGACGTCCTGGATTAATCAGAGAGGGTCCGAGCGAGGCCAGATAAATATCAGAACTTGCACACACACTCCTTGGCTGGCAAACATCAACCTCCAACCCTCATTCCTCACATGCCCCTCTTCTAGCACCACCACCAGGCAGATGTTTGCAAAACACATTTTTGGACAATCCTACAGATTTGGGCCTAAAATCATGCAAAGCGGTACACATTTCCCATATTCCCTACTGATTGCCTACGATTGCCTTCTAAAGTTTGTGTATGCGACGTGACGGTCACTTATCCCCCAATTAGGGAGTCTTTCTGGTATGCTCATATTTCAATATATATATATATATATATTCTGTATATATATATATATATATATAAAACTCTATATATA
This sequence comes from Nannobrachium achirus, assembly GCF_963921795.1. NCBI lineage: Eukaryota > Metazoa > Chordata > Actinopteri > Myctophiformes > Myctophidae > Nannobrachium > Nannobrachium achirus. The sequence continues at coordinate 53,884,411 of NC_137832.1, forward strand.
CAAGCGCTAGAAAAGCATGCTTCCAGATTAATTCTTCTGACATTAACACAGAGATACAAGGATTTATACACATATGGGTTTATGTCTGGCGTCATCACATCAAGCCGTCAGTTGTCCCCTCGACGTGCTTAGTTTCCTGGGCAACCAGGGTTGTTGTGACATCAAAACTGTAAACAATTCTGAGGTTAACTTACTATCTTCATATTGATGACTCACACTAGGAGCCATTTAACAATACTAGTGGAAGACAGGTGTACACAGAGTCAGTTGTAATCTACTCCAGTGACAGGACCAACTGAGCGAGGAGGCAGAATCCTACATCTCGCATCAGGACATCAGGAAAGCAAAAAGGAAGCTTTTTTCATTTTTGATAATAATAATAAAAAAACAAATCATTTATTGGTAACAGTATGCCTGTCATCAGAAACCTCAGCAAGGTGGCCAAGCAGGCCCTCCTGACCTCCCCAGGGTGTGGGAGCCAGCCTCTCACGGTGGCCATACGCAACATAAGCTTTTCCCCTCGACAGGTGACCGGATCCGATACCAGCTTTCACTCTGTCTCCTCCGAGACAGACCACCCCAAGGTGCTCATCACCGGTGGCCTTGGACAGCTGGGAGTGGGACTTTCCAAATTGTTGAGGAAGAGGTTTGGAAACAACAACGTTATTCTGTCTGATATCAGGAAGCCCCCAAGCAATGTCTTCCACAGTGGCCCGTTCATCTACTCTGACATCCTTGACTACAAGAATCTGAGAGAGATCGTGGTGAACAACCGCATCACATGGCTGGTTCACTACAGTGCTCTCCTCAGTGCTGTCGGTGAGGCAAACGTTCCTCTGGCCCGGGCTGTCAACGTCACCGGGCTTCATAACATCCTGGACATTGCAGCGGAACACAGCTTGCGTCTCTTTGTCCCCAGCTCAATTGGGGCGTTTGGGCCCACTTCTCCCCGCAACCCAACTCCAGACCTCTGTGTGCAGAGGCCTCGCACTATTTATGGGGTCTCCAAAGTCCACGCAGAGCTGATGGGCGAGTATTACCACCATCGCTACGGCCTGGATTTCCGCTGTCTCCGCTACCCTGGAATCATTTCTGCTGACTCCCAGCCAGGTGGTGGCACAACAGACTATGCCGTCCAGATTTTCCACGATGCGGTCAAAACAGGAAAGTTTGAGTGCAACCTGAAGCCAGACACGCGGCTGCCCATGATGTACATCGATGACTGCCTACGTGCCACTTTGGAGGTGCTGGAGGCACCGGCAGACACGCTCACCATGCGGACCTACAACATCAACGCCATGAGCTTCACCCCGGAGGAACTTGCACAGGAGGTCCAGAAGCAGCTGCCTGACCTGAAGGTCAGCTATGATATCGACCGCGTCAGACAGGCCATCGCTGACAGTTGGCCAATGAACTTTGATGACAGCAATGCACGGAACGACTGGGGCTGGAAACACGATTATGACCTTCCAGAGCTTGTGCAGACAATGCTCAACTACATTGGCCAGGAAACACGTGTCACTCGTGCCAACTAAGAGAACAAAACAGCAGCGGGTTTAGTCGTCTGCTGAAGGGAGAAACCTGGCCTGTTACATAGTATTTTTCTCTGTTCTCTATTTTCCTGGGACAAAGCTACATGTCTGCAGAATGTAAAGGTCATACTGCTTCCTCATTTGCTAAAATTTACTCTATAAAGTAACCCCATTGACTTGAATGGGGAAATGCAAAAACGGCAACCACACTCGCAATTTCCCAGAATCGAATCTTTCTAGTTACCTGCACCAGCAGAGCGTGCAAGTACTGCCTTCGGCTGCGTAGGTAGGTAGCCGTGCGTGTTTAAGCCCATAGCCAATCAGGGACAAGCATTTCTGGTAACGTCAGCCAATGAGGGACCATTCCTGGTGATGCCAGTAGAGTGGTGTATATCTGTTGTGTGTGTGTGGGCGCAAGTTGGCACCTCGACAGATTGCAGTTCTAGTTTGTTATGTTTTCCCATTGCTAAATGTATTATTCTGAGCAGGAAGCGGTGATCCTGGAGGGAGCTTAGCTCTAACATCTGGCTTTGTCCGGTTCCCAAAAAATGTTCCAGGCCCTAAAGTAAACTGAAGCCTGGCCTAGATATGGCCTACATCTTGGCACAAAGTTTTGGCTTAAAGTAGTACTGCTCACTTCACACTGATGTACATCGATGACTGCCTACGTGCCACTTTGGAGGTGCTGGAGGCACCGGCAGACACGCTCACCATGCGGACCTACAACATCAACGCCATGAGCTTCACCCCGGAGGAACTTGCACAGGAGGTCCAGAAGCAGCTGCCTGACCTGAAGGTCAGCTATGATATCGACCGCGTCAGACAGGCCATCGCTGACAGTTGGCCAATGAACTTTGATGACAGCAATGCACGGAACGACTGGGGCTGGAAACACGATTATGACCTTCCAGAGCTTGTGCAGACAATGCTCAACTACATTGGCCAGGAAACACGTGTCACTCGTGCCAACTAAGAGAACAAAACAGCAGCGGGTTTAGTCGTCTGCTGAAGGGAGAAACCTGGCCTGTTACATAGTATTTTTCTCTGTTCTCTATTTTCCTGGGACAAAGCTACATGTCTGCAGAATGTAAAGGTCATACTGCTTCCTCATTTGCTAAAATTTACTCTATAAAGTAACCCCATTGACTTGAATGGGGAAATGCAAAAACGGCAACCACACTCGCAATTTCCCAGAATCGAATCTTTCTAGTTACCTGCACCAGCAGAGCGTGCAAGTACTGCCTTCGGCTGCGTAGGTAGGTAGCCGTGCGTGTTTAAGCCCATAGCCAATCAGGGACAAGCATTTCTGGTAACGTCAGCCAATGAGGGACCATTCCTGGTGATGCCAGTAGAGTGGCGTATATCTGTTGTGTGTGTGTGGGCGCAAGTTGGCACCTCGACAGATTGCAGTTCTAGTTTGTTATGTTTTCCCATTGCTAAATGTATTATTCTGAGCAGGAAGCGGTGATCCTGGAGGGAGCTTAGCTCTAACATCTGGCTTTGTCCGGTTCCCAAAAAATGTTCCAGGCCCTAAAGTAAACTGAAGCCTGGCCTAGATATGGCCTACATCTTGGCACAAAGTTTTGGCTTAAAGTAGTACTGCTCACTTCACACTGTGATTTTTTTTTATAATAGTCCACTGAATCCATTGCAAGCATTTGTTTTGCCTGAAAAACATTCCTTGGTATAAAAACAGCCCCACAACTAATGAGTCATAACTTTTCACAGTTTTGTGGGGGCCGTTTTTAGCCCAAGGAATGTTTTTCATGCAAAACAAACAATGCTTCTGGGTGCATTTTCTAAGAGATAAGTATAGCTTAATTTATATTAATGAATGTATTAGTGAATTAATTTTCTCCATTGACTTGAATGAAAAAAACGCAAAAAAAAAAAAACTTTTCCCAAATATGGAGATGACTGATATCATAGATGTCTGACATCATAGACCAGATGAGACTTACACAGTATGTCCACGTACGGGCATTCCAAGATATGGGCATAATATTGATGACATCAGGGATCTCCATGTATGGGCATAAAAGGGATATGGACAGAGGCAGAGATCTCCATTTATGGGGAAAATTGAAGACGGAATTAATTTGCCATTGTGACTCGCGTCACGACAACCACACTTGTGATTTCCATTTGCAAAGTTCTAGTTGTAAAATCAAACCAGAGGGCCCTAAACCTGGAAGGCAGTACTGGGTGAGTAACCCAGTACTACCCAGTTTATTGAAATGCATGGCCATTGATTTCTGGTCCCAAACCTGGATCAGCGGTTCCCAATTACACTGAAGTAAATTATCTATCCCTCTTTTTTTGAGTTTCCTACAATGTATTTTTTGGGGGTATTTTACATCTTTTCCTCCCCAATTGAGTCTTCATTCATGGCGATTAATTCCTCACCACACACATTTGTGTGTCATCACTGCTGTTGTACCCTAGTGGCTCACCAGGAGTACAGTACAGTAGAGCCTTGGTCCTCCCATCGTCCCAGTCTGTAGGGGTACGTGCAGTTAACTCTATGCCTCAGATACCTTGTTGTTGTTGCATTGAACCGCCACATGACCAATCTCTCCACAACTGTAACATTTGACCTTCTCACATCCTGACTGGATGTGACCAACCCCTCCACAGGAGTAGCAAACCTGCTCTCTCTCCTTTCTGGGTTCCTTACAATCCCTGGAAAAATGACCTGACATGCCGCAGTTATAACAGGCATCTGCGGTTTTCTCACAGTCCCTGGTGATGTGTCCTTCACCACAGCGATAGCAGAACAGGTGTTTACCCCGACCTTGTCGACCGTCCCTCGACCTCGTCGACTGTCCTGCTCTTCTCCCAGTCCCCAGGAGGGTCTGCTGGGCCTGTCCCACTCCTCTCCCTGGACAGCTCTTAATCCAGTGACCCGTCTGGCCACATCCAAAACACTCGTTAGCGCTCATCGCCACTGCAACCACTTATTATACTTGGGGATGAGTCTTTCCTGATGCTTTCCTGCTGTTTTCGTCCCCTCCTGTCCTTTAGCCACTTTCTCTCCGACTCTGCCTCTGGTGTTCTCTCCAACAAAGATGTGTAAAGCTGGTCTTAGCAGTTGAATTTATATAGGCTGACCAGAATGAAGACAGAGTGGTTGTGTGTGACATCACACACAGTTGCCAGACATTCCTGACAACACCGATTTGCGCAGGAGTCCTTGCAGAAGTGCGACTCCTGCCAAATTGTTGCGATGATGGCTATCCTGTTCATCGATACTAAGGGCTTTCCACTTCAGTCAAATCTTTCATTCACGACATTTCAATGCAATGTGACAAAGTATAGTTCACGATGAAGCATAATAGCAGATTTGTCTTGCCTGTGTCGTTTGTGATGTCACACACAATGTGATGTCAAACACAACAAAGAACACCCTCTGGTTCTGATTTAAAGGTGAAGATTGCCTTTAGATGTTGACTTTGAATTTAACATATCTGCGAGACGGAGGCGTAAAAGACAGAGAGTGACAGTGACGGGGAGAACTATCTTTTTGCAACACATTTCATTTCAGTGCAGCGTGACAAATACATCTGCATTTAAAGCTTGGAGACGAGTGTTAGAAGTTTAGGATGAGTGACTCTCTGAACTCTCCCCCCGAGAGGGAAATGGATGATTTTCAGTTTCGGCATATGAAGAAATTAAGAGTTTTTGACAAGCCTGCAGATTTGCCAAAATCTAGATCTAGCTTGCTTGCCCTCTCAAATATATTTGGACTAACATTTGTTGGTCTAAACAAAATGCTTAAAGTCTACTGGACTTTAGACATTCTCGCCGTGGATGTGCTTGATGGCAACTCCAACGTTGTCATAGAAGGGCTGAAGGGGATAGTGGAATTGGACGTGCAGATGTCCATGCATCATGTGTCCCTCAGCAGTGATGATCGGACCCTGTCGGCGTGCGGCATGACTGAGGAGGGGCTGTTGATTAACTTCTATGACACTCGTGCCTTCCTGAACAAAGCCAACAAATATAAGTTACCTTTTGCGTGTATACGGCCAGAGGTTGACCCACACATCTGTGTGCAGGACCTGAAGTGGAACCCAGTCCAGGCATCCACTTTGGCCCTCTGTCTGACCGATGGTAGCATGTGGATTTTGGAGATCACAGACAGCATCACAGTGGCCCACCGGCTACCTGCTTCAAACAGTGTTACGTGTGTTTGCTGGAGTCCCAAGGGGAAACAAGTGGCTGCTGGGAAAATGAACGGCACCGTCGTCCAGTATTCGCCAACGCTGGAGGAAAAGAAAGTGATTCCCTGTCCAAGCTTCTACAACTCTGACGACCTGTTCAAAGCTTTGGACGTGCTGTGGCTGAGAACATACGTGTTTGCGGTGGTGTACGCTGCGGCTGATGGCTCCTCTTCCACCCCTCCTGAGCTGGTGGTGATCAGCCTTCCTAAAAAGGAAGAGAGAACCACGGAGCGCTACGTGAACTTCAGTGACTTGGTGTATGGCACTTGTACCCAGAGACAGCACCACTACTTCCTCAGCCAAGTAGAGGACTGGGACGCTGTCTTTGCTGCGTCAGCAGCTTCCAACGAAGTCGGCAGCATTGCTCTGCAGGAGGACAAGACCAGCTGGGAGGCGTGGATTCTGGATGATACCAGCAGGGCCGAGCTGCCCGCGTTGGACGACGACATCACCCTCCCACTTGGGGTAGCATTAGACCGAACCAGTCAGCTCGAAATAAAGATCAGCGAGGAGAAGATATTGCCCCCAGCCCCAGTCATGCTGGTGCTGTCCACAGATGGTGTGCTTTGTCCATTCACCTTAATCAACCTCAAGAAACCTGAGCGACTGGTATCTGCCCCGGTCACCATGCCCTTAGAGGGAGAGAGAATTCCCTGTGAAGGCCCTAGTACTCAAACTCCACTGAAGAACAGTCACCTGTCTGCCCTGGGACATTCTCCTGCATCAACCTCAACATCATTGTTCACACTTGGCATGACCTCCAGTCTAGGCACCAAACACTCAACATTGTCCTCGCAGAGTTCCACATCTTCAGCTGCAAGCCATTCCATTGTACTGCCGCGAATTTGTCCAGGCAAACTTGAAACAGATGTACCACCTGCTTCACTGGTGCATCCCCCGATCATGGCACAGAGCGACAAACCTGAGTCTGCTGCAGCTCTTGAGACATTTTTAACAGTGGACACCCCAGCACCAACTTCCCAGGGTTCTACCTTAAAACATCCCATGTCCAAGTTGGCATTCTCTGAACCGAGTAGTCTGGCAGTTCCTGCTCCCTCTGTTTCCAAGCCCCCTGCCATGACATACACACTATCGCATCCACTCCCAACCAACATACACACCACTGTGGACCGGAAGCCCTCCCCATCACCCAGGTCCAATGCCGCCAACACTGCTGCTCAGCCAGCCATTAGTGTTGAGGACCTGGAGAAACAGCTTCAACTGAAAGAAGACTCTGACCCCATTGTGTTGGGCACACTGGAAGAGATTAAACACTTTCAGAAAGAGCTGGATGACTTGCAGACACGCACTGCCAAGGCTGACTTTGAGGTGGGCACCACTGAGGAGATGAGGAAGCTGAGGAAGGAATCAAAGGACCTCCATGAATTCACGCTTGAGATCAAGGAGACCACAGAGTCTGTTCACAGGGACATTGGCACACTTAAGACCAACTTGCTGGAGGGCTTTGCAGGGGCAGTGGATGCCAAGTCCCGAATTGAGCTTGGCAAAGATAGAAACTACCTGCAACTCCTGTGCAAGAAACCGCTTGATCCTCGTAGTGAAGAGCAGCTTATGGAGATCCGTAGGCTGCACCAGTCTGTTGCATTTGCGGTGGAGGATGTCAATGATGTCCTGGATAAACACCTGGAGAAAGACAGAAGGAAACGGACAGATATGGTGCTCCCGGGAGGTGAGACTCTGTTCACCACACTGGCCAACAACTTGTCCATCATCAGTCAGCAGAAGAGCAGACTGGATCAGCTGACCAAGGAACTCAGCTCTCTACACCTCTACAACACGCCCACAACTTGGACCACTGATACACCAGAACCAAAGGCACAGATTACCACGGATACACCTGCTGGATTGGACAATGAGCTCGAGAGTTTGAAAGATGCCCTCCTGAACTTCAAACTGGATGTTACCCCTCCAAAAACCACCATCAAATCCCCAATAAAAATATCCTCTGCAAAACAGTCCCAGCTGCATAACTTTCTCTCTAAGGGAATGCCTCGAGTTCGCTCAACTGCACCAGCCAACCTGAATCGCTCTGCCTTCCTCTCACCTAAAAGCATACACCCTGACCCCACCCACCTGGAGCACAAGGAAGAGGAAAAGGAGTTGGAACCTAGCACCCTTCTAGTGCAACAGTCCAGTGTTGTGAGTGTCTTTGAACAGCAGCAGTCACCATCTGCATACAGTCTATTTGGTTCAGACTCAGCAAATGTGACATGCCCTTCTGCTGGTGGGGTTGTTAGTGGTAAACGAAGTGAAGATGCATCCATAAAGAGCCCTTTTGGTAAACAAAGTGAAGATGCAGCCATAAAGAGCCCATTTGGTAAACAAAGTGAAGATGCAGCCATAAAGAGCCCACTTGGTACCACTGCCTCCCCAAGGCCATCTGGTCAGTCAAGTCAGGCTGGTGCCACAAGCCTGTTTGAAAACAGCCGTTCCAAGACATTATTTGGGTTTGGACAGACCTCCTCTGGTGAGCAGAAGCCTAGTGGGGCCATCAACACGGATCGAGGGAGTGCAGCATCCCAGGCATTTGTCTCCTTCTCTACACCAACAAAACCAAGTGGTTTTGGTGGGGCCCCAGTGTCCAACAGCCCCACTTTCTTAGGGGACTCGCCTGCATTTGATGGTGCAGCCCCATTAGATTCGAATCACTCCTTTAGTAACACCATGGGCTGCCTGGATGGTAAGGTGATACGGGCTACCAAGAATGATGAACCTGTCCCCGTTCCTGCTCAGCAAGCTGCTGCCTCCGCTGCCCTGCGTAGACAAACGGCCAGTCATGAGCCTCCTATCAGTGCCTCCCTGACAGAGTCCACTCTGAAGACTGTTTCTCAAGCAGTTCAAAGTGAAGAGCTTAAGGACAAAGCACCTCCCATGCAATGCTCCACTGTCGATAATTCCACACTGCACTTTGCAACGCTGACCACCAACCACACTAAACAAAACACTGCCCAAGACATCCCAAAGACAACCACAGAAAGTGTGTCTGCTCTGCAGGCGGGCTACATGTTTAGTGGAGTCCCCAAACATCATACATCTGTGGACCCTTGCAGAATGGCGGATCTGAGCAACAGTAAAGGCTTTTCTTCAACTAAGCCTTCTCTAGTCCTTGCTTCACCCATTGCCACACCAGCGAAAGCATCCCCTCCACCGGAGGGTTGTTCTCCAACTGCTATAGCAGAACCCACCCCAGAAAATATCCCTGGTCCTGGGGCACTGCCAACAACAGCAACTCCTTCTGCAGAGGCCCTTGTTCTGCCAGCCCCACCAGCCATCCAGGCTGTGAGTTCTGACAAACCAGGTTCAATCTTCACTCAGCCTTCCCCCGCAACAACAAGCAGCAGCACTATAGGGGCCACACCACTTATGAACACAGTTTCCTCTCCACTTATGAATGCAGTTTCCTCTCCATCCACAACCCCTACTCCTATCATTGCAAGCAGTACAGCCACTGCCACTGTGTCCAGGCAGCCTGATGTCGCTCAAGTCACCTCTGCCCCAGTAGCCCCTGTGAGAGAGTACGGAAATGTTTTTCACAGGCCTGCTCCAGAGGTAGCAAGCTTTTCATTTGGCCAGGCAGCAGCGTTTGGAGTGAGTTCCAATAGTCCCCCCACAGGAGGAGCTCGATTTGGAGCTACCATAGCAACAGCAGGACCCTTTTCCTTTGGCAACAGCACTTCTGGAACAGGGATTTTTGGTCAAAGTTCTCCTCGTTTCGGGCCGGTGGCGCCAGTGTTTGGCAGTAACACCACCACGCCTTTTACCGGATTTGGTTCTACACCAGCCTTTGGACAGCAGAGCACCGGTTTTGGTCAAGGGTCTGTGTTTGGTGCTAAAACCACCACAATCTCACCTACCGTAACTAGCTTTGGACAGTCCTCATCTTTTGGCAGGTCAAACACTTCATCGGTGCTCAACCAACAGTCTGGTGGTGGGGGCGTCTTTGGACAGCAGTCATCAGGTGAAGACAGTCTATTTGGTTCAAACTCTGCAAATGAAACAGGCCCTTCTGCTGGTGGGTTTTTCAGTGGCCTGGGCAGTAAGCCCAGTGAAGACGCAGCCAAAAAGAACCCGTTTGGTACCACTCAGTCAAGTCACACTGGTGCTGGCACTACAAGCCTGTTTGGAAACAGCGGCACTAAGACGTTTGGGTTTGGACAGACCTCGTTTGGCGAGAAGCCCAGTGGAACATTCAGCACGGGAGCAGGAAGCGTAGCGTCCCAGGGGTTCGGCTCCTTCTCTGTTCCCGCGAAACCTAGTGCTTTTGGCAGCAGCTCTGCTTCCTTTGGGGGTTCTGCTTCCTTTGGGGGTGCTGCTTCCTTTGGAGGTTCTCCAGCTTTCGGCGGTGCAGCTACGTTTGGTTCGAGTCCCGCCACGGCAGCCGCAGCTCCTAACGCGGGAGATTTAGGCTTCAAGTCGTCCCTAGGTAGCTCCTCCTTTGGCTCGCTAGCCAATCAAAGCGCTCCCTCGTTTGGCTCCCTAGCCAATCAGAGCACTCCCTCGTTTGGCGCCCTAGCCAATCAGAGCACTCCCTCGTTTGGCGCCCTAGCCAGTCAGAGCACTCCCTCGTTTGGCGGCCTAGCCAATCCGAGCACTCCCTCGTTTGGTGGCCTAGCCAATCAGAGCACTCCCTCGTTTGGTAGCCTAGCCAATCAGAGCACTCCCTCATTTGGTGGCCTAGCCAATCAGAGCACTCCCTCGTTTGGTGGCCAGGCCAATCAGAGCACTCCCTCATTTGGTGGCCTGGCCCAGCAGGCTCCGGGTTTTGGACAGCAACCGGGCAGCTTCTCCGGGTTTGGCCAGCAGCCATGAATGCATAGAACCAAACACTGTTAATCAACAATTTACAATGACCATTTAGTAGACATTTTTTATCCAGAGGGACTCACAAGTGCGAAATCGGAATAAGTTGAGAAAGCATGAGCTCAAGAAAATAAACAATGTAAATAGTCACAAAAACAGAGAGCAGAGAGAACAAAGTAGTGCCTTGAAGACACTTGGATACCAGGTAGACAATGAACTTAGCATCTGTCTAAACAACATTCTTGACTGATTAGAGAGAGCACTATCCCGCCCCTCCCACAGACACCTGCGTCTTTTGGCCTATTAGACGTCTAAAATACCTCTAAACCAGTGGTTCTCAGACGTTTTCATGTCAAGGACCCCCAAATTGACACTTACTAGCCCACGGACCTCTATTTGAAAAGATATGTCTGGGACCCCATGAGATATTCTCTTACGACCTCTAAATGGTTAGGCAAAACTGGGTTAGCCTGTAACTAAAGGTGAAAAAAAAGTGAAAGGTTTTTTTAGCCGGCTAAGCTTAGCTTAGATGTCAAAACAATGTAATTTCAATGGCTATGTATGTATAGACCGTCTACACAGTATATACAGTAGCCGCTGAAAATACCCACAATATGTGACGAGTTGGGGTGCAAAAGTTATGTGTTGGAGTGGGTATGGCCAAAAAAGTGACAAACTATCATTGGTTAGAGCTTCAAATAGCATCCTAAACAATGGGTTGAACAGCAAGCTTGGTAGCACACTGTGTTAGGAAGCCATTTCCAGTCATGGGTTCAAATCTTCTTTTTATTTTTTTTTACTCGACAGCATGTCATGACAAATTGTTGTTATTACTGCGAGGTTAGGTTTAGGCATCGTTTTTGTGAGGTTAAGGGTTTTGTGAGTAAGTGCAATTGGCCGAAGGACAATAGTCCGTTAGCCAGCCTACAGCCTATTAGGCTGCAGTGTTGATTTCATCGACTAAAACTATGTGAAATGTTCGCGACTACCTTTTGTCACTAGTGAAAAGTAAATAAAAACTAAGCTATGATGACTAAAACTAAGACTAAATATATTGACAATGTCGCCAAACAAATATAAACTAGACTAAAGTGTTAAAATATATGGCATTTTATGTTTGGTTGCACTCGTGACCTTGTAGATACTATTTTCAGCATGCAACCAAGTGTATAATCAAGCATTACGAAGTTATGCCAAACTACATTTTTGTTGACAAAGTCAACTGTAGATTTAGTCAACTAAAATCTTATATGTTGACTAAAACTAAAACATTTCAGATGACCAAAATGTGTCTAAACCCAAATGCAATTTTATTCAAAATACTGTGAAAAAAAAACCTGTCAAAATCAACACTGTTAGGCTAGCCTCCTCTGGTCCAGCAAAGCTATACTCCAAAATTGTATCCCATGATTTTGTAACCCATTTCTCACCCAGTATCAATTATCTAATGTAATCCTGGGCGCTACACTCCCTCTGCCAACCTGTGGAGACAACAGACTGACCTCATGCTTCCTTTTATGCATGAGGAGTCCAAGTTCAATTGCTTCTTTTCACCTATTAGGGGGGAGTTTTATATTCTTATTGATCCATTCAGGATTACAGGTTTCAGCAAAGGTTGCCCCTATCACAAACAAACATTAATGTGATAATAAATGATGGTATTAATCTTGTTCCTGGTGGCAGCTAAATGCACCTCCAACAACCTACACACCCTCTATAACCTCCTGATTAAGGTGGAAATAATCGTAATCCCAGAGGAATGACATAGACAGCAGTCCAGATGATTCTTCTGTTAACAATAAATCTAAAAGGAGGGGGCATGGTGGTGCAAGCCAAGGTCCTGGGTTCGATTCCTGCTGGGGACGCTGTGGGTGCTGGGGGGCGTGTTCTTTTCGCGTTATCAGCCTAGGTGGGGTTGGTGAAAGGGCCTTTCTGTGTGGAGTTTGCATGTTCTCCCTGTGTCCCCTAGGGTATATGTACCCTCACAAAAACATGCAGTAATCCTGTTCCCTATAATGCCTCCCCCTGGCCAGCTGGGGCGCCTGATGAGGGGAAAGAAACTGGTTGGAATAACGTGTTCCTTCCACACGCTACGTCCAGCCAGTGAAACTCCCACCTGTCAGGTGATAAGAAGCGGCTTACTCACTCCTCATGTACCGGTACTAAAGGAAGCATGAGCTCAGTTCGGGGCTCTCCCCAGGTTGGCAGAGGGAAGGTAGCGCCCACGATTACATCTTAGGCATTGGCACTAGTGTTTAATACCGGGATTCCCGGGAAGCGGGATTCCCGGGAAAAACGAACGTATTTAGCCTCCCGGGAAAAGGCTTTGTTACCCGGGAATCCCGGAGGTTGTTTTTTTCTTGCTAGACATTGCTACTAATTACTAGAAAGTCCTACTACAGAGCAGAGGCAATTTGGCTGCATGTCACATTATCCTCGCCTCCTTTTTTTAACAGGAAAAATTTATCAGAATGCCCAGTCCTGTCCTGCTAAAGCCCAACAAGGCTCTGCAATACAAAAATCCTAGTCCTGAAACATGCTGGTCGTATCATACGACCGTCATGTTTCAGGGCTAGAATAATCCTGCCAATTCCAATACCAAATGAATCTCTCTCTGACTCTCTCTTCTGGCCGATTCTCAGCATGAGAATGGAAGTTTGGTTTGGCTATCATGGGAAGCGGTGGACGGAGAGTGCTGTGGAATTCCCATATGTCCCATATACTAGATAAACTTGTTGTTTGATTAAATATAACGTGGTGGCTCATTAGAAGCTCATTAATACTGTGTTCCGACAGTCCCTTTACCATTACAGAGACACAGCATAATGTTCTGTAAATAATAGCCAAGTTTTGTGTTCTATACCTTGCTTTCTTTGGGGTGAACGATGAAGAATGATCATGCAAATGTTATATCCCCCAAAATAAATATCCATGTAACTGTAGGTAGGCCTATGCGATATTTTATAACGAGCCATTGAGGAACATTGTTTTTGCATTGGGAAGAGTTGTGCATAGCCTCGTCCATCTCCCATTAAGCTTGATTAGGCTATAGTTTGTCGTGGGAGTGTTGTGTCATGCTGAAAATAGCCGATCTACAAGCTCACATAGCGTCTAATCTACGAGGCGTTGTGAGCTTACAGATCAACTGTTTTCAAAGACGCATGGAAATTCAGACGATGGGCTACGCAATGTCGCCCCCAATAGGATCTATAATGCATTTCAGCTTGGTTAAAGGCACATTCCATGGTTTTAATTGAAAAATATAAAGGCCAGAAAATTCCCGGGAATTAAAATTTGATATTTCCCGGAAAATCTTAAACACTAATTGGCACTGGGTGAAAAATGGGTTACAAAATCGTGGGATATAAATAGTAAAGAGTAAAGGAAGATGCCTTACCCTGTGTCCCCTAGGGTATATGTACCCTCACAAAAACATGCAGTAATCCTGTTCTCTATAATGCCTCCCCCTGGCCAGCTGGGGCGCCTGATGAGGGGAAAGAAACTGGTTGGAATAACGTGTTCCTTCCACACGCTACGTCCAGCCGGTGAAACTCCCCCGTCAGGTGATAAGAAGCGGCCTACTCACTCCTCATGTACCGGTACTAAAGGAAGCATGAGCTCAGTTCGGGGCTCTCCCCAGGTTGGCAGTAGCGCCCACGATTACATCTTAGGCATTGGCACTGGGTGAAAAATGGGTTACAAAATCGTGGGATATAAATAGTAAAGAGTAAAGGAAGATGCCTTTCTATATTGTTACAGGGATTAAACTCAAAGCACACTAAAGCAACAAGACAATTTCTTTCCACTATAAGAGCTTGATGGCACTCACAATGCCAGGCCCATACATTACCACTGTGGAATGTGATTTGGTAATAATATTTGGCTACTATAAGGAGCCAACCGCTCCTACATCTAGCTTTGTCCGTTTGTCCCCAGAAAAGGGTTGCCTAGGATCACATTGGCCAAAAGTTAACTCATAAAGCTCTGCTTCACGACACGTCACACTGGGTGTGAAACAATATGTCCATATATGGGCATTCCCACATATGGGCTTAATGTTGATGACATCAGGGATCTCCATATATGGGCATAAAAGGGACAAGGATGGAATTCATTTTCAAGTGTGAATCGCGTTGCGGTTGGTTGTTTAAGTTGGACAATATGTGGCCATGTTTCCAAATATGGAGATGACTGCGTCCACATGAGACTGACAATTATGCACGGACATGATCTTCAGGTTAGAAGTATACGGGGATGGGAGAGGAGAAAAACAGAGTGTGACATGGAGGGGGGACAGCCCGGGGAGAGAAAGATGTTCCAGACGTATCCAAAGTGTCAGCATCCTGGAATAGCGTGGAGCTACGACCAGACTCGCAGACACCAAACAAAACAACAGCACTCTCACATCAAGTAAACGTCGGCACAAAACGCGCAAGACACGACCCGCTGTGCAGCCTCCCTCTGTCCGCTCCCGTTAGCCAGAGGTGCAGAGATCGCTGTGGGAGGGGAGGGGGGACGCATGTTCTCTTAAAGAGGAAGCTGCTGAGATGGCATCTCTTTGCCCCTTGCAAACACTTGGCCAGTGGTGGAAAAAGCAAGCACAAGTATCAATACTGAAATGTAGAAATACTCTGTTACAAGTAAAAGTCCGGGATTCAACATTTTACTTGAGTAAAAGTGAAAAAAAGATATATATATTGGTATGAAAATGTACATAATGTACCAAAAGTAAAAGTACTCGTTGTGCAGAATGTCCCATTTCAAGTTCAAAATGCACAAAACAATCTTTTAAAAATAGCAGATAAATATATCCACAAGTTTCCCCGGGAGTTTACTGGAGGCAATCAGGACCAAACTTCCGGGTTTAACAGCAGACATACAAGCTCACGTCGCGTCGCAGATGCAACCCGTTGTGATCGAGCTTGTAAATCGGCGGCGGAAGCTCGGTGCAGACGTCTGCGCAATGCACTATGGGGCGTTGGAAACTCGTGGATATAGGGCTAAACATCTACAAAGTAACTAGTAACTAAAGATTTAAAATAATTGTAGTGGAGTAAAAGTACAATATCTTCCTCTGAAATGTAGTGGAGTAGAAGTAAAAATACAGAAAATTGGAAATACTCAAGTAAAGTACAAACACCTCAGTAAGTAAATGTACTTAGTTACTTTCCACCACCACATTGACAAGCTCCCTCTGTGTGTGTGTGCGCGTGTGCACGCGTGTGCGTGGACACAGAGACGTGAGTGTAGGATGCAGTCTGCAGCAGATGTCTTGTGGCACTGCTGACTATAAATAAAGCCAACGACGGACAGACCAGCCTGGGCCCATTGGCCAACATGAGCTGCCGGGAAGCCATCCGTGGCTGCCCAAAGTCTGATTTCTGGTCTATCCTGATTGGAATCAGTGTTCATTTTGACAGGAAATCTAATTTAGTTTTAGTGATACATTTAGTGATATATTTATCTAATTATTCATTTAATTAATACTGCTCATCTCTGCATTTATTTATTACTGTACTCATTAATGCTGACATGTTTGCACTTTGGGTGAGATGTGGAAAATACTTTTCGCTGTACTGTACTGTACTTGTACTGTACACTGACAATAAATTGAATCTCATCCCATCTCATCTCATCGTCATCTGAAACTGGTAAATGAAAACAAAGCCTACCTCCCTCTGACCTTTCTATTGTAAATAAAATGTATTATGCATTGTGTTTTACGACTTTCTGATGATATCCTCTGCATAGTAGCCTACTGTGTTCTATCTGTCTGTCTTTCAATGTTATATGAGTAAAACATAAAATCTCAATTTGAACTAGAAATACTGTTCCTACGAAACAGTGTGGGCTCGCATGCAACACCATATATGGGCACAAAGATCTACCCTTTGGCTGCACCTCATTGGCTAAGGGCCCTGCCTTTGTACTGTCGGTACAAAGTTTTGAGGAGAACTTGACTGACTGATATGTTATATATGCCTATGGCACGTATGTTATATACATGCCATAGGCATTTTTGGGTTTATCCTTTTAGTTGACCTTGTACCAGTGAACTGTACTGTAATGAAACTGTACCTTTTCCTACGCAAACCTCTAATAAAGTCTTCAGTGAATCAATGAATCAATCACTCAATCAATCAATCTTTGCTAATCGCTACTACGGGTAGCTACCTTTAGACTGGCTGCCCAAAGTCTGATTTCTGGTCCATCCCAATTGGAATCAGTGTTGATTTTGACAGGAAATCTAGTTTAGTTAGATAGATATCATCATCCTCAATCAAACCAACGATAGCTGTGTTGTTAGCAAATTTAACAATACCGGCGAGATCACACTCCCTTGTGGGGCCCTGTGTTGGTCATAATAGGGAGAGATATTGCTTTATTCACCCTGACATGTTGTGCCCGATCAGTCAGGAAGTTTTAGTCATATTTTAGTCTGAAATGTTTTAGTCTAGTTTTAGTCGACTAAATTTCACCAGTAAGAAACAAAATGATATTACCAAGCCATGATATCTGGCCTTGCTACTAGGGCCAACAACATGAAAACATCTGATGCCCACTGTTATGCTTAATTGTCCAATCAGAATGTGACTAATGTATTCTGTAACTCCATATATCTGTGAATCATTATGTTTTGTACTCAGAGATACTATGGGTGAAAATGCTCTGACTATATTTTCAATACATCTAATAGAAAAAAACGCATATTCCCCGGTGTGGTCTCCCTTTATTGTGTCTTCAAATCAATATGGGATATTCATTGACTCTGACAAACTGTGGTTTTACTCTGTGGGTGGAAACGTCTTCTGGAAAAGGAATTACAAATATGGGAATTAAACCAAAATCCCATCAGACGCCCTAAGGGCGAGAAGCGAGGTTTTCCCAGATATTGCTTAATATTGATGACATCGGGACAGAGATCTCCATATATGGGCATAAAAGGGACAAAAGGGGCAACCACACTGGTTAGACTGACACAATATGTCCATATATGGGCATTCTTAATATCGATGAGCATAAAAGGGATTCTATTCTATTGTATGGGCATTCCCAGTTATGGGCTTAATATTGATGGGCATAAAAGGGATTCTATTAACACATCTGGTGCCAACCCCGAGTTTCCCGAGTTTGTATTGATACCAACGCTGTGCCAACCCCGAGTTTCCCGAGTTTGGGCCGTTTTTGAAAAAAAAATAAAAAAAAAAATTTTCAATTTTTTTTTTTCAAATTTTTTTTTTGGACCTCCAGAAATGTATTAGGCATGATCGCGATCGCGAAATTGCATGTTTAACCCCCATACCAACCCATTCTTTCAAACATGGCAGCCATGTTTGTTTACATCTGTAGAAAACATAATGGCCCATAAATCATGAATGCCTGAACGGATTTCCAAGCGGATTTTTTTGTTTGAAAGCTGTGAACAGCATCTACACACGTGGTGCATCATCTAGGCATGGGCGTGCACTTTTTACACAATTGCACAATTACATGGAAGTCTATGGTAACCATGGCAACGCGAGACATTGAAGAGAAAAAAATCATTGCAACATAAGTGTTAAGGTCGTTGCACACTGCTAGGTTATGGGCCTACCTTTACTTCACTGGAGTATTTCAAGTTTTCAGTCATTTTTATTCTACTCCACTATACATCTCAGAGGCAAATATTGTAGTTTTTCTTTTTACTCCACTACAATTATTTGAAAACTTTGGTTGTTACCGGTACTTAGTGTTGGATTATTATTCCAAAACATACATTAACCAAATTCCGCCCTATATACATTTCAACCATTTGAAAATAGCCGATCTACAAACTCACAATGCATCTGCATTGTGAGCATGTAGAGCTGCTATTTTCAAATTTGTATACATTTTAACACTTGTGAAATGGGACATATAGCTGCATAATGAGTACTTTCTACTTTTGTTACTTTAAGTAGGCCTACATTTTCATACCAATACTTTTTTTTTAACTTTTATTCAAGTAAATTTGGAATTCCAGACTTTTACTTGTAACAAAGTATTTCTACATTGCAGCAATGAGCAGGGGTTTTCAAAGTGGGTGATGGGGCACCCTGGGGTGCCGTGATGCCAGTCCAGGGGTGCCGCGAGATAATTTGATCATATTTGGAATTCATCAATATCACTACATCAATATCACTTCACTATGCTTAGTAAAACAGACTTGATTTGCACTGTACTTGATGAGATCTTTTTCCATCTACGACAACTCTCTTCACCAAAAATAGCAGATCTACAAGCTCACAATTTGTAGATCGGCTATTTTTTGGTGAACCTTTCCCCCAGAATAGGCATAATGGGGTTCAAGTGGTTAAAAAAAAAGTTTTGAAAACCCCTGTATTAGAGTAATGTTAACCCCATAGACACATACAAAACTAGCCTGACACGCCTGAATTGACATTTAATTTCACTCGCCTACAACTTATTTTTAAAGGGGTGTGGCTAGCGATTCAGCGTCTGGAACCAGGCTAATACAAAACAAACAGTACAAAATGGCACCACCTCTGAGAGGCACATGCGTATACTTTTTACTCCACTGCAAATATTTATTTATTTAATAGTTATGTTTGCAGATTTGTATTGTTCTATAGCCTACTTCAGCTGCTAGTATTAATTTGATAATTTGATTCTTTGAGTTTAGGACCCAAAACCTCTAATCACTTTTCTCTGTGTCCTCTCTCTGTAATGACATCTGACTACTAATACATATCAGTAGAGCTATAGGCATTGACATAAACAAAAACACCTGAAACAGTGTCACCTCATTTTACAGCAATACAAGACTGTCATCAATGGTGTCAACAGGGGGGTTTTCTATTGGTTCAGATGGAACAAGTCAGGACATATCAGGATGACAACAACAGAAGCTTCATTCAGCAATCTGTGTCTTTTACTTTTCTCTTATATTTTGTGTAATTGTGCCCCCTAATGGACTGCATTCATTCCTGCATGGATAGTCATCATCCATACCTCAGTGATTGGATGAAACTAGGAATAGTTAAAGGAGTCAGGGATTGCGAATTTGCGTCATATGTTGGTCTTCTGGTATATCTATTATATATAAATCTAAAAAAAAAATCAGGTTTCACTGCAGTAGGCTGTTGCAAGAAATCTTTAAAGACAGATCCATCAACACTTTGAATTCAGTAAATCTACAGTTCATGCAGTGGGTGGGCCCAAGTCAGTTTGTGAGATTTTGTGTTGCTAAAGAAATGAATATACTGTAAGGCAGGTTTCAACTTTCAAACCCAGCAGAATAGGTTTGTTCTGTAGATCATGTTGACACATGATATACAGCTCTTTGAAAAAGCATGTTACTGTTTAACGATTAAATGTTTCTGTTAGAGTTGCATTTTGACTAAAGCATTTGCCACAAATAGTAACTAGAGCTATTTTTGAGCGGTACTCCTACATCTGGCTTTGTATATACCGTATGTCTGTTGTCTACGTAAGTAGTATTTTAGTATGCAAACCCGCATTTTAGTTTAACCAGTAAGACTCCCTAATCGGGAGATAAGCGACCGTCAGGTCACATGTATGATCGTCTACTTTTGACTATTTTCCCATATTTTTTCCCCGGCAAATAATGTACTTTTACTCCACTACAATTATTTGAAAACCTTAGTTGCTAGTTACTTTAAGATTTTGATTATTATCACAAAACATACATTACCCACTTCAGCCCGCCTGTATACATTTTCAGCCATTTGAAAATAGCCGATCTACAAGCTCACAATGTGTTGCAACTTGTAGATCAGCTATGTTCAAAGGATTTTTAGACAGTTTATACATTTGTAAACTTGTGAAATGGGACTTTCTAGGGGCGGCAGTGGCTCAGTTGTAGGGACTGTCATTATAGAACATAAAGGGTTCCCAGTTCGATCCCGGGCTCCCCCAGAGGTAGTGTCGAAGTGTCCTTGAGAAAGACTCTGAACCCCTAGTTGCTCCCGGTGAGCAGGTTAGAGCCTTGCATGGTTTCCTCCGCCATCGGTGTATGAATGTGTGTGTGAATAATAATTTCAATAAATCTCTGTAAAGCGCCTTGGATAAAGTCGCTATATAAATGCACCATTTATTTACGATTTCTACTTTTGGTACTCTAACCAATACTTTTATACTTTTACTCAGGTATATTTTTTATTTGGGACTTTTACTTGTAAGGGTACGGTCACACCAAAGTATGGTTGCCAGCTGATAAGCGGATTCTGCCAAAGCATTTCAATGGGAATGGAGCGGATTTTCAAAGAAATCCATCTATCCATGCTGGCAACCATACTTTCGTGTGACCATATCCTAACAGAGTATTCCTATTGCAGTATTGATATCTTTAGTCAAGTAAATAATGTGAGTACTTTTTTCCACCACTGCTAACCTCACAAGAGATTATTCCTAAACCCAACCCCAAAACCACTCCTACCTGGGGGAAACACCTGTGAAAGAGTATGTACAGTAGCTATGGTTTTGGGCGCAACAAAACTCCGAACAAACCTGCTCCTTACAGCACCACGTACAGTATATTGTATTATGTTGAAGAGGAGTGAATGGCAGTCACAACTTATAAAGAGAACCAATGACAAAGAGACCATTCAAAACAGTTTGTCTACATTTTACTGTAGATTATACATTTCACTAATTACTAATTAACTGTACATTATAAATGTCCACCTTATCAGCCAACCATTTCCTTTCCAAGCCATCAGGCACCGCCCTTTGCACACAGGACAGTTGCGTTTTTTTCTTTTTTTTTGTTTGCTGCGTGAATAAAACGCATTGGATTTGGTGTGCAATGCTGTGCGGAATCGGCGCTGCAGATCCCAAAAGGAGTCATAAAAGGAGTGATGAGTTTTTTACCGCATGCGACAAGACGCACAAATCGAACTGGGTTAGATCGAGAAATAAACGCACGGCCGCAGCCACTCGTTGCACGGCTAATTCGGATCCGGTGTGCCTGAGGTCGTAGAGAATCATTGTTTTCTTTTTAAAAAATGAAATTGTCCGTTTTATCCGTGCGGATAAACGCGCCTGTGTGAAAAGGGCTTTAACACATTCCCCGCCATTTTAACATACCTTCGTACTCTACGGTGCCTCTGGTCTCCATAGACTTCCATGTAATTCATAGTGCACGGATCATGCACACCCATGCCTAGATAATGCACCACGTGTGTCCACATTGCTCACAGCTTTCAAACAAAAAAATCCGAATGGAAATCCGTTCAGGCATTCATGAGATAGAAGCCATTATGTTTTCCTAAAATGTAAACAAAGATGGCTGCCATGTTTGATAGATGGGGTTGCTATGGGGGTTAAACATGCAATTTCGCGATTTCCATCATGCCTACTACATTTTTTGGGGTCAGAAAAAAAAAATGAAAAAAATTTTTTTTTGATTTTTTTTTTTTTTTTTTTTCAAAATGGCGGAAATTCTCGGGACTATCGGGCCTGGCAGGGAAAGACATTGAAATAATCTCGGGACTATCGGGCCTGGCATGCAATGAGTTAACCTTATCTACAAACTAAGGATTTCCCCCTGTATGAGTCATCATGTTGTTTAAGAGCTTTACTTTGGCCAAAGGTTTTGTTACAAACTGTACAAGCAAAAGCCTTTTCCCCGATATGAAACTTAGACATGTGTTTTTTAAGATTCTGAATTTGGTTAAAGGTTCTGCTACAAACCGCACATGCAAAGGGCTTTTCCCCTGTGTGAATAAGCATGTGTGTTTTAAGATCTCCATTTTGGCTAAAGGTTCTTCTACAAACTGTACACGCAAAGGGCTTTTCCCCTGTATGCAACCTCATGTGTTTTTTAAGATTTCCTTTTAGGCTAAAGGTTTTGCTACAAACCGCACATTCAAAGGGCTTTTCCCCTGTGTGAATAAGCATGTGTGTTTTAAGATTTGCATTTTGGCTAAAGGTTTTGCTACAAACTGTACAAGGAGCCCTTTCCCCCCCCCTTTTTTTCCCCCGTGTTTTTGAGGGGCTGGCTAACAGCTCTGCCTCTCCGTCTTCTCTCTGATGTAGCTCCTCTTGTTCCTCTTTAATCTGTGGAGGTTCTGGTTTAACCTGGACCAAACTGGGGCTCCGGTCCTGTCGTTCTTCCTTAATCTGTGGAGGTTCTGGTTTAACCTGGACCAGACTGGGGCTCCAGTCCTGCCGTTCTTCCTTAATCTGTGGAGGTTCTGGTTTAACCTGGACCAGACTGGGGCTCCACTCCTGCCGTTCTTCCTTAATCTGTGGAGGTTCTGGTTTAACCTGGACCAGACTGGGGCTCCAGTCCTGCTGTTCTTCCTTAATCTGTGGAGGTTCTAGTTTCACTTGGACCAGACTGGGGCTCTTCTGCTGCTCAGGGGGATCCTCCTCTTTAAACACAGGAAGGAATTGGAGATCTAGAAGGAGGAGAGAGAGGAGGCATCATCAGCAGACAGCAACTTAAAAATCTCACTATTTTACGACTAGCATTAAAGCTATACTGTGTAAGTTGCTCAACTAGTGGTCAGTAGCGGTATAGTAAACCACGGTCGCGTCTGCTTTTTTCGTCCGTTTTTCGCCGCGGACCGGGCCTTCAGACCACCGTGTCCGCCTCGCCTCGCCGAGACACATTCATAGAGGTCTTTCGTGTCCCTCTACGAGCCTCGGATGGGGAGTTACATGCTAAACTCCTGGACCAGTGTAAACACTGCAGTGTACTTCCTGAAGAGCTCGGCAGTGAATGATCTGGGCTTTGATTGGCCTGTAGGGAGACATGTGTACAGAATGATGCATATGACATAATTTTGGGGAAAAACAGCCCCGGTCACGGCCACCAGGGCTCAGTAGAACACATATAAAGAAAAGGCTTTGGGAGCTGAGATTAACAGAGTGGGTGTTCTAAAACTTTAGAGATTTAATAATTAGGACAATTTTAAGATTTGTTTTATTAAAAAAGTTACATAATATAGCTTTAACTATGGATTGAAAGGAAGGCACAGTAGGAAACATTGGCCATTAGTCAGACCCTTTTGAAACATTATAAAGAACAAAAGGATAATGATTGACCCGGTTCCCCCCGCTCTGTCGTAGCTGGATTTACAGTACAAATCCACATTAAGAGTGTCACATCATTGAGAAAATTCACTTTGTCCCACAGAAAAAAATCGATTTTCACTCAAATAACTGTGATTAACGATTGTGTTACTGTCGTGTAGAACACTGGAACATAAAATGACATTTCTGTTTGGCTTTTAGGCTTGGTAAAAAAAAGTTGCACAGGGCATATATAACAATATACAATTACATGTAATTACTCTATATTAATAACAAAACAAAATATATGCAAAAATAATAATATATGAACATTTTAATTTGAATCGATTATGACGATTATTAATTTTTTTGTGCTATTATTTAAAATAATTGTGATTATGTGATTAGCCTATGTGATTTTTGAGGAGAAACAATTACCTCAAGAACAGATAGTGTATTACCACTTATGCCGATATCTCATTTGGATGACCAGTTGAAACACTTTTAAACACATTTATCAGTGATTTTTCTTGTAGACAAACCACTCGTCCTTACTCACACATTGACACTAAGGCTTGCCCACCTGCCCCCGGCAGGTAAATAAAACTTTCGGGCAGGTGAAGTTTGCTTTCAGGTTGCCCAACTGGGCAAGTGCTCGTTTGAGAGGGGACAAAACCAGTAGTGCTTTCGAGGCCGGACGTGACCGGAATCCGTCAGGCCAATATATTTCCCACATGCACGCGCAAGAATGGCACGGAACAGTGCATGCTAGAACCATAGAGTTATAGGCTATACGAGTGACGATGCGCCATAGCCTATCTAATTAAATGGCTATTTGCATATCAAGTTGACCAGGTTTACCAGCATCCCACAGATTCACAAGCCCAAGTAGGCTACCCAATTCATATGGATAGGCTACTTTAACACCTACAGTAGGTTTCCAGTGGTGACTGCATGTGCATTGCGTGTGCGTCCTCATAGGCTACATGGTATTGGGATACAAATTGAGGGATGAAATATTTTATCGCACAGCTCCAGAAAGTAAATAAATAAGTGTTAAATTGAACGGTAATTACATTTTTACCTATCATTTTATAATGGACAGTTTACTTTTCGAGCAAGTGGGCATGACCTTTGGGCACGTATGACACGACCTGTACTTGCCCGACGGGCAAGTGCCTCTGAGACTTTAGCGTCAACCCGTTACTATTATGCAAGTATGAGACTGGTGTGATTTTTGACCACAACAAATTCCTGGACGACAGGGGCAATTCTGCAAATAGACCCCATGGCCTGTCATTTGGGATCAATACAAGTAGGAAAAAGAGCCTATGTTTTTTTTTGTCCATACTTGTCCCCACTAAGACCTGAGGCCTATATATATAGGCCTATATATATATATAGGCCTATATACACACACACACTGCTCAAAGAAATGAAGGGAACAAAATGTTCCCTGAATTCTTTGAGATTTCTTTGAGCAGTACTACAGTATACTATACTCAAATGAATTCAGGGAACATTTTGTTCCCTTTATTTCTTTGAGCAGTGTGTATGTATATATAATATGCACACTTTCACGATTAAGCTCTTACAAGCTCATAGCGCTGAGTTTTTATATCTGCTATTTTGAATAGCCAAAGTATAATGGTGTTCCAGGTCTATATAGCTTAAAGGGGAATACCTCTCATTTTCAACATTGAACTATATGTCATTAATATATCTTAAAGAGAGGAAATAAGAAAAAGGTCTCCCCCATTCTGTGTTGCCTAGAACTTGAGGATTTATTGTGAGGTCATGTGTTCAGTGACATCACGAAGGTGTACTCTACAGGCCAAAGAGTACACCTTCATGATGTCACTGATCACATGATCCCACAATCAATCCTCCAGTTCTAGGCAACACAGATATTACCTTTACCCAATATTCTAATTTCTTTGAAAGAAACAAGCAAATTTGTTCTTTTTTCTCCATGAAATTAAAGAGGTTTAAACCATTTCATTGTGTGTAATGAATCTAGAATAGTTTCAATTTATAAATTACATTTTCCACATATCATGTACCCATAAGAAAAAAAAAATCCTACACACCCACAATTATAAGTAAAATTCAACCAACTCATGGACGTGAGATTTCCTGTCCTTATTTTTATTTTTTAAATCAAGAACACCATCATCATTGATAGTTGATACATAAGTAAAGAAAGAAAATGAATTATTTATCCAATTTCAAAGGCAATGCTCAACATTTGGACTTCATACACATAAATTGTGAACAGGAAAAAAAAATAGAACAAAAACAAAACAAACTAAAAATGTCTGGGGCCTTTTAAATTCTGTGTTGCTTATTGGGATAATCACCCCTGTTGACTGTAATGTGTTCTTCTTAGTAGCCAGTTCTTAGCAGCGGTGCCAGTGTTGCCCCCACCACCATCCAGAGTTCCTGTTCATGGGGGACATAACCCCACCCCCCATGTGCATCCTCATGCATGTCTGGAAGTTCCCCCGCCAGTTGCCTCCTCATCATCTTCGGTGCCGCTCCTCTGCCTGCCATAGCCCTGCCTACCTCATCTTCTGCACCTCCTGGCCATGGAGCACCTCCTGGCTGTAGAGGTCCTGACGGAGGAGGTCCTGGCCGCGGAGGAGGTTATGGCTGTGGAGGTCCTGGCCGCGGAGGAGGTTCTGGCCGTGGAGGTCCTGGCTGTGGAGGAGGTCCTGGCCGCGGAGGAGGTCCTGGCCGTGGAGGAGGTTCTGGCAACGGAGTTGGTCCTGGCTGTGGAGGTCCTGGCTGTGGAGGTCCTGATGGAGGAGGTCCTGGCTGTGGAGGTCCTGACGGAGGAGGTCCTGGCCGCAGAGGTGGTCCTGGCATTGGAGGTCCTGGCGTTGGAGGTCCTGGCCGTGGAGGAGGTCCTGGCCGTGAGGAGGTCCTGGCTGTGGAGGTCCTGGCGGAGGAGGTTCTGGCCGCGGAGGTGGTCCTGGCTGTGGAGGTCCTGGCCACGGAGGTCCTGGCCGCGGAGGAGGTCCTGGCTGTGGAGCACCTCCTGCCTGTGGTACTCCTCCTGGACGTGGAGGAGGTTCTGGCTGTGGAGGTCCTGGCCGTGGAGGAGGTTCTGGCCGTGGAGGAGGTCCTGGCCGTGGAGGAGGTCCTGACGGAGGAGGTTCTGGCCGTGGAGGAGGTCCTCACGGAGGAGGTCCTGGCCGTGGAGGAGGTCCTGGCCGTGGAGGAGGTCCTGACGGAGGAGGTTCTGGCCGTGGAGGAGGTCCTGGCTGTGGAGGTCCTGACGGAGGATGTCCTGGCTGTGGAGGTCCTGGCGGAGGAGGTTCTGGCCGCGGAGGTGGTCCTGGCTGTGGAGGTCCTGGCCGTGGATGAGGTTCTGGCTGTGGAGGAGGTCCTGACGGAGGAGGTTCTGGCCGTGGAGGAGGTCCTGACGGAGGAGGTTCTGGCCGTGGAGGAGGTCCTGGACGTGAAGGTCCTGGCCATGGAGGAGGTTCTGGCCGTGGAGGAGGTCCTGACGGAGGAGGTCCTGGCCGTGGAGGAGGTCCTGGCTGTGGAGGTCCTGGCCGCGGAGGAGGTCCTGGCTGTGGAGCACCTCCTGCCTGTGGTACTCCTCCTGGCCGTGGAGCACCTCCTGCCTGTGGTACTCCTCCTGGCCGTGGAGCACCTCCTGGCTATGGAGGTCCTGGCTGTGGAGCACCTCCCACATGTGGAAGAGGATGTTCCTGTGAAGGATGTCCTCCTGCATGCGAAGGATGTCTTCCTGCATGCGGAGGAGCACCTGCCCATGGAGCTCCTGCCTCATCAGCATCCTCTGGTGCTCGAGTCTGACCGCCTCCATCTCTTGTTGCAGCGTCTCGGCGCACTCCTTCATGTTCCTGTCCACCATCTCATACTGTGGATTAGGGATGGGACGATAATTGTTATTATCGTTTATCGAAATGATCCTCCGTCATGCACAGGGATCAATTCAATTCAAATCAATTCCTTTCCTTTACCAAGCTGCATATCCGGTACCATTTAAACCCTCTATATGGTAAAACGGACCTGGAAATAACGTACTTGATGCAGTCTCTCTACCAAATCTCTTTGCCAAAAAATAGACAATCTACAAGAGCTAAGCTACGCACACTTTTGGAAACCTACCCAATGACTTTTATATCGCTGTTGTCGGGCAGAAAACCCTTATCTCCATATTCAAACCTTTTGTTTTTTCGTAAATTAATACCGTACTTGATCATACTACAGCTTCACACTAAAGTACTGAGGGTAGCAGGTCCATTGCTACTTTTAAGGTAGTAAAGCAACAGTTTTGGACACATGAGGTTTCCACCCAACAGAGACGATATTCATGTTCCTGTCAACCATTTCATCCTGTGGATGGAGTCACAATGACAAATCAAAGGATTTAGCATAAAAAGTGTACATGACATAAGGTGAGTTTAGATTAGTTCCCTCCATCGGTCATTTTGGCGGTCCCCTGCTGAAGTATTGATATAGGTCTGTAAATTAAAGATTTAAATTTTACACTCTGATATATGAGGGTCCAATCTGGAGGTCCTTTAAATTAAAAAGCTTAAAGAATGGTTTAAATACCTGTTGCTTCTCCATCTCCATCACGGCCTTCCACCGCATGGCATACTGGAACTCGAAGGAGCCCGGCTGGGCGAATCTGGGCCGCTGCTCGCGCTCCTGGAGGTACTGCTGGTTCTTGTTGATGGTCCTCTCGGGCAGGCCCTCCTCTTCGTCCAGCTGCTCCATGGGCTCCACGATGACAGGCCTGGGGAAGGCTGTGAGCAGGAAGGCTCCGTCCCTGCACTCGTCCAGAGCCTTCCTGGCGTCCGGCTTAGACGTGAACTCCACAATGCCCTTGCCCGTGTTGCGGCCACGGTCATTAACGATCACGACGGCCCGCTCGATCTTACCGAAGACGCTGAACGCCTTCTCAAGCAGCTCGTTGGAGACAAACTCGGGCAGGTTCCTGACGGCCAGCGTGGCGCTGTTGGCCTGGCAGCCACGCCAGCTAGCGAAGCTCACGCTGACCTGGTGGCCGCGGAACGGCGTGCCGTCCAGCTCGGCCCGGGCGATCTCGGCCAGGATGCGCGTCTCCAGGCGGATGACGCCGATGCCGCAGGCGTTGTTGATGAAGACCTCCGAGAGCTTGCCGTACTTTGAGAACAGCCTCTCCAGGTCTCCCTTGCTGGTGCTGGCCGGCAGGTTCTCCACAAACAGTCTGCTGCGCTTCTTCCCCGACCTCCTGAAGCTTTGCAGGTCCAGGGTCAAGGACCCTTCCTCTTTCTGGTCTCCTATGGTTATGTTCACGGTTTCTGGTTATGATCATATTCTCTGGTTATGATCATATAAACAGTTTTATTCTTATTTTAACTTTCCCCTTTAATCACACGGGTGTCTAAGCGGTCATTCTGACTGATTTTGAGATTTTTAAGTGGATTATCTCTGCTTATGAAGCTCTCGAAAATTTCCCCTTCTATGACTTTCCTAAATATTCAAGCCAAATGTTCTCGTTCTGCTCTAAATTTAAAAAAAAATACTGCTTTTATAATAACTCCCTATAACTATAATAACTTCACAATAAAAGCTGAACCCATAAACTTAAAATGTTGTCGGCCATTTCGACAATGTGCACTGCTGGCTGCAAACAGCCCAGCGTGCGTGCATGGCTCAAAACTAAGCATGCACTCGTATAAAGTCATGAAACAATTGGAGGGGTCATCAGTTTGTGTCAAAACTCATAAGATAAAAACATTGATGTCCCTCCATTTTAACTTTGTGCGGACAACATGTTGCTTTCAACAACAACTCACCCACACAGACACTGTGTTGCAGCGTAGCAGCAACCAGCGGCTTCATAATGTTCTGCTTCATAAAGTAAAAGGCAACAGGATGCGATGTAATCAAAAATACAGCTCTGCTTCTTGTTTAATCTTTTCATGGACACACACATTCATACACCGCCGGTAGAGGAAGCCATGCAAGGCAAAGGAAACCATGCAAGGCACCAACCTGCTCACCGGGAACTAGAGACAGTGTCTTGTTCAAGGACTCTTCGACACTAATCTCTCGAGACAGACTGATGGCTATACGCATGAGATGAAGAGGAACAAACGGAGTGGGCGTTTCCTTTTATTTGACGACGGTTAGCCAGATTGCTTCGACAACAACTCTGGGGGAGCCTCGTGCCACAACCCTGAAACAGTGGTAAATCAGCCAATAACCCACTCCCTCTCATGGTAAATGGCTTACTTTAACCTTTGCTTTTATATGAAATTCTCAGAGACGGTTAAGTTTTTATGGAAGATGCTTCTGAACATACTGCAATTGCTAGTTTGGCCACTTTAAATGCTACAATCTTAAAATAATAAGCAAAAAATAGCCTATCAAGAGCTTGTACAGTAGATAGGGCTGTTTTTGCCACAAATGTTGCTTCCATGAATACATGCTGGCTTCTATAGAATCCAAAAGATTTGTGGTGACTGAGAACTTCCAATGCATGTTTATGTGACATTTTGCCATGATAATCATAATACTGACATGTTGATAAGGTGATGATAGCCAACTAACAAACTTCCCTCTACTGCCACTATTATATCCAAATAACCATTCAATAAATCAAACCATGAGGGGTCGCGCTCAGAAATAAAAGTCCATATTCCAAACAAGATGACAGTTGTTTCGACTATACAGCCTTCATCAGTGCGACCCTCCATGGTTTGATTTATAGCCCTAATACCGTATATTTCCAAATAATCACCCAGGGGCATATAGCGGCCAGGCACTGAATACCCGACGGGGGTCCGACACCGTAAACGCCCGGGCTACTATTTGGAAAAAATACAGTAACTAACATTTTTTTTAAAGGAAGAGAGAGAGCATGGAACCTACTGGTGTCCAGATGGTCTTCTGGTTCCTGTATAAGATGGTCTTCAGGTTCCTGTTTGACGTGTACTTCGGGTTCCCATATAAGTTGGATTTCAGGTTCCTGTATAACGTGGTCTTCTGGTTCCTGTATAACGTGGTCTTCAGGACCGGGTTCCTGATTGACGTGGTCTTCTGGTTCCTGTACAGAAAATGTTAATATTGTGTAAAAGTTCATTTTCTGCCCACAGAGCCAACATTACTAGTAACTGGTGTACTGAGTCACTGACCATGGTATTACTGGGCTCAATTGACCAGCCAACTGGCCTGACCTGAACCCCACAGAGAATCTGTGTTGTATTGTCAAGAGGAAGATGAGACTCCAGACTCAACCACACAGATGAGCTTGTGATCTCTATCAAAGCAAACCCTGACAACGGTTGTGTGTAATATTCTAATATTTTGAGATGTGGATTTTATGAGCTGTATGCCATAAAAATCAAAACAAACAAAAAAAGGTTTTGAATAATTCACTGTATGCACAATGAATCTAGAATCTATGAAATATATGAAAGAAAAAAAATATATATATATTACAGAAGAAAACGAACTTACACAATATTCTAATTCTCCGAGATTGATCTGTATAACGTGGTCTTCGGGACCGGGTTCCTGTTTGACGTGGTCTTCAGGTTCCCGTTTAATGTGGTCTTCGGGTTCCTGTTTAATGTGGTCTTCGGGTTCCTGTTTAACGTGGTCGTCGGGTTCCCTTTTAACGTGTTTTTCAGGTTCCTGTTTAAAGTGTTCTTCGGGTTCCTGTTTAGACAAAACGGTGCTGGATAGTGCTGGAAAACTCATCTTCACCTGGAGGCTGGATCCCACAGACCGGTCTGCAATGAAGGAATAGCATAAGAACTTTGCTGGCTTCTATAGAATCCAAAAGATTTGTGGTGACTGAGAACTTCCAATGCATGTTTATGTGACATTTTGCCATGATAATTGCGACCGTAAGGTCGCAGTTTAGTATCAAAACCTCCACCGGCCGTCCGTCCGTCCGTCCGTCCGTCGGTCACACGTCACACGTCACACCTTTGCCCTGCTCATATCTCCGCATCAGTATGACATCACACTGCTGACATCAGTATGACATCGGCAGCCATAGTTACACCTGGAATGTTGAATCTCCATATATGGAGATAACCTACGCATCACACAAAGTCTGACCTCACCAGCCCATACTTGGGCATGGACGACTTATATCTCCATATACGGAGATGGCCATATATGGAGATACGATGACATCACAGAGTCCACAGCTGATGATGTGGCGTGATGTCATACAATACACAAACAAGCCCTATATAAAGGGGCAATTCTCACCAGGGAAGAGAGCATTCCCCACTAGCTGAGTATCTTAAGATATAGGGCTTGTTTGTGTATTGTATGACATCACGCCACATCATCAGCTGTGGACTCTGTGATGTCATCGTATCTCCATATATGGCCATCTCCGTATATGGAGATGGTTATCTCCATATATGGAGATTCAACATTCCAGGTGTAACTATGGCTGCCCGTATGACGTGAGAGGTGGAGGTTGTGATATTTGTGGAGATAAGCGACCAGCGGTCACTTATCTCCCGATTAGGGAGTCTTACTGGTCATAATACTGACATGTTGATAAAGTGATGATAGCCAACTAACAAACTTCACTCTACTGCCACTATTATATCCAAATAACCATTCAATAAATCAAACCACGATGGTCAAGCTCAGATATAAAAGTCCATATTCCAAACAAGATGACAGTCGTTTCGACTATACAGCCTTCATCAGTGCGACCGTCCATGGTTTGATTTATAGCCCTAATACCGTATATTTCCAAATAATCACCCAGGGGCATATAGCGGCCAGGCACTGAATACCCGACGGGGGTCCGACACCGTAAACGCCCGGGCTACTATTTGGAAAAAAATACAGTAACTAACATTTTTTTAAAGGAAGAGAGAGTGCATGGAACCTACTGGTGTCCAGATGGTCTTCTGGTTCCTGTATAAGATGGTCTTCAGGTTCCTGTTTGACGTGTACTTCGGGTTCCCATACAAGGTGGATTTCAGGTTCCTGTATAACGTGGTCTTCTGGTTCCTGTATAACGTGGTCTTCAGGACCGGGTTCCTGTTTGACGTGGTCTTCTGGTTCCTGTACAGAAAATGTTAATATTGTGTAAAAGTTCATTTTCTGCCCACAGAGCCAACATTACTAGTAACTGGTGTACTGAGTCACTGACCATGGTGGTATTACTGGGCTCAATTGACCAGCCAACTGGCCTGATCTGAACCCCACAGAGAATCTGTGTTGTATTGTCAAGAGGAAGATGAGAGACACCAGACTCAACCACACAGATGAGCTTGTGACCCTGACAACGGTTGTGTGTAATATTCTAATATTTTGAGATGTGGATTTTTTGATTTTCATGAGCTGTATGCCATAAAAATCAAAACAAACAAAAAAAGGTTTTGAATAATTCACTGTATGCACAATGAATCTAGAATATATGAAATATATGAATGAAAAAAATATTATATTACAGAAGAAAACGAACTTACACAATATTCTAATTCTCCGAGATTGATCTGTATAACGTGGTCTTCGGGACCCGGTTCCTGTTTGACGTGGTCTTAGTTCAGGTTCCTGTTTAATGTGGTCTTCAGGTTCCTGTTTAACATGTTTTTTGGGTTCCTGTTTAAAGTGGTCTTTGGGTTCCTGTTTAGACAAAACGGTGCTGGATAGTGCTGGAAAATATATGAAAGTTTTAAAAATATATTATAATACAGAAGAAAACAAACTTACACAATATTTTAACTCTCCGAGATTGATCTGTAAAACGTGGTCTTCGGGACCGGGTTCCTGGTCTTCAGGTTCCTGTTTAATGTGGTCTTCGGGTTCCTGTTTAATGTGGTCTTCGGGTTCCTGTTTAACGTGGCCGTCGGGTTCCCTTTTAACGTGTTTTTCGGGTTCCTGTTTAGACAAAACGGTGCTGGATAGTGCTGGAAAACTCATCTTCACCTGGAGGCTGGATCCCACAGACCGGTCTGGAATGAAGGAATTAGCATAAGAACTTTGATTTTGTTTTGACATAATGTATGGACAGTGGATGAAGGTTGCATGTAAAGCAGAAGGTGTAAGAAGTGCTTTCAAAGACTGGGCAGTAACCCCAGTATTTAAGTACAAGCTTTAAAAAGGGCAAGCCCAAAAATAACTATTTTTCCATCAATTACTCACCCCATGGAGACCTAAATTCACGTTATTTTTTTTCTAAGCCAATATGACCAGCAGTGGTTCCCTATGGAGACACAAAGGCCGATTATCAAATCAAATACTTGATGACTTTGACTTCCCTCCTTGGGAGTTCAGAATAGCAAGTTCTCCTTGGGAGAAGGGACTTCCGAGGACGGGAGGACGGGAGGAGGGTAGTTCTGCTATTGGAATAGCAGCATACTCAATGGCGTTACCATCTCAGCTTGCTTCAGGGCATTCCACTGTTTCTGTGAATAGGCCTATATTCAAGTTGGACGCATTCAGCAGTAGATCTGTTCTTTTGTTCCAACAGAGTCATTGTGCACTTTACAACTAAACACAGTGGCGGACCGTGGGTTCAATACCCGGGCCTTCGCCATGGCTGCTGCGCATATGCACGCGCGTGCACACGCCCGCGCATGTGCACACGCCCTCGCGTAGCCACGATCTGACAATTAATTGCGCCGTACTGCCACTGCCTGCACCAGTAGCAGAGCCCAATACAATAAACTCAGTCACAAACAACCATATTTTCATAGCAACACGAAAGCAAGCAAAATATATGTTGATATACACACATGATTCAACAGGCTTCATCACATACCAGCCAAGCTTCTGGGACTAGAGTAGAGTTACACACTGCACAGTCTGCACACACGCACGCACACACACCCACCCACTGGCCACTGCTGAGCGCAGCAGTGAGAAGCTCAGTGGCGTCAGTTCAGAACAAGCTAAGGTATGGCAACATGACTGGTGTCTTGACACCAGTCATGTTGCCATACCTTAGCAACAGGCACGATGAAAAGTACATTTTTATTATTTCCCCCTGTAGCCAAGGTATGGCAGCTGCATACCCCTGTCATACCCAATTGACGCCCCTGGAGAAGCTCGACTGGCCGAGGCCCCCAGGTCGGCCTCGAGCAGTGAGGGGCCGGCCCCTGGGCCCTGGAGCTCCGAGCTCCAGGCTCCCAGGCTCTCTCCCCCCTTCCTTCCTTTGTAAAACTCTCCTGAGCAAAGTGGGAACTTCCTCCATCACGGAGGTATAGAGGCCGGCTCTGGGTGGAAAGTGGCCGAGGAGGGAGCCCCGAGTCGGGCTAGAGGGTGTGGAGAGTCGGCCCTGGTGCTCTGGAGGTACCAGAGCCTGGGCAAATCTCCCCTGCCCCTGTCCTTTGAAAAATCCTCCCGCACAAAGTGAGCACACCCTCCATCACGGAGGTGAAGAGGGTGGTGCTGGGTGGAAAGTGGCCCAGATGGGTGTCTTAACTCGGGTTTGGGGTGGGGAGGGTGGTCCCTGGTTCTCTTGGGGGTCCGGGGACCCCCTGGGCTCATTTCCGCCCCGTCCGTGCAACGTCATAGGGGGTGGATTGAGATTCCAGGGGGCGGATTGATTCATTCTCATACTATCCAATAGCATCCCCCCCACAATCCGCCCCCTAACTCATACTATCCAATAGCATCCCCCCCACAATCCGCCCCCTAATCTTTGGTCTGCAGACAGACCCACTTGCAAAATCTTGTGTTGAAACGTTATATTCCATAATGCGCACACACAGCGTGAGTGTTGTTTCGCTTACCCGAATCTCCGGTGGTGTACTGTTTGCCAGACACTCCGGTAGGTTTCCTGATTAACAACCACGGTCGCTCGACTCGCTCATGTGTCCAAAGATTGACAAATTGTCCAGTAAATCCATATCTGTTTCTTCTCCTCCTTCCGCCATTTTTCGTTTCTTTATTTGTGAATTGTTGTGAGTAAATGTATAAATGTAGCTCTCAATCTCTTCTCAACTCAAACTAAAACAACATATGAAACAGGAAGCAATTCACTTTTCTGATTGGTTTCCTCCCAGGACTGGGATGTGAATATCAGCAGTTCTCTTCTCTGATTGGACAATGTTTCTTCTCAGAGATGGGATCTTTAGAACACTCTAGAAGGTAACCCTATCTGAAAAAATGCGCCCAGGAGGGCTGTGATTGGTTAAAGAACCAGCCAATAACAATACAGTGCCCAACAACCATTCACTTCAAAGCCAATCAAAGACAGCAGGCACTCTAACTGAGGTTCAGAGGGGCTCTATCTTATCTGGAGACAACACAAGAAAACACCTGATTGGTTAAAAAAACGAATTGCTTTTTTAGACGTGCGCCCCTAGTGGAAGCAGTGTGTCCAGCCTGACTGAGTGAGAGAGAGAATGAAAGCAGAAAAATAAATGAATGAAAAATAAATATATATTATTAAATATAAATTTCTTCATCAGGCAAGTGCTGGACCTTCAGAGAATACTTCGCTAGCCCCCACGGACCTCCACTGACTAAACATATATATTAGGGGGAAAAAAACAAAAAACAAAAAAAACACAACACTGGCTCTGTTCTTTCTTTCCTTTTTTCGAATGTCAATTACTGTTATACAGTATATTGTTTTTAAAAAAGCGTACAGAAATGTGCATATGAATATCCTATATTATTAGCCAAATTATAAATATAATATAGCCCACTGTGTGTACAGCCCTGGGTGATTATCGTATTATGCCAGTCTCACGGAAATCTTACTGCAAGTGGCCAAAAGTTTTAGATATAACATCTAAGCTACTCTTCAATAAATGACTTTTCAGAGCTTAATGTGCATTGACAATAAAACGAAATATGAAATACTGAAACAGCCTTTCCAATTCATTTGTTCATTAAAGTGTAGCCTATATTAGGTCAATATAATTATACAATTGATTGATTAAATACTGTATAATGAAATTAAATACTGCAGAGTATTTTAAGCATCAAAGCCAACAGTAAAAACAAGTTGTGGGAGACTGAACATACTGTAGTGTAGATGGTGCTGTTTAACAAGAAGAAATGGTGAAAGGCATTGTGGGTAATTTGCTCTGAGAAGTCTGTGCAAGTCTTGTCCAGAGCAGACTTGGTAAAGTGGGAGGATCGGGGCGGATCAAGTCTACATCCTGGTATTTTGCCTCTACTTGCTCAGATGCATACTTGAGGATTGGAATGGTACTTGGCAGCGACTGATGACGTATCACAAGTTCACAAGGAGGCAAGT
Organism: Nannobrachium achirus; assembly: GCF_963921795.1. NCBI lineage: Eukaryota > Metazoa > Chordata > Actinopteri > Myctophiformes > Myctophidae > Nannobrachium > Nannobrachium achirus. Next base: position 53,921,229 of record NC_137832.1, read on the forward strand.
AGAGACAAGTAGGCATATTGAGAAAGACCCTTAGTCTAATCAATAGAAAAAAGTTATCCCACGATTTTGGAACCCATTTTTCACCCAGTGCCAATTGCCTAAGCTGTAATTCCCTCTGCCACTGCAGTGCCAATCTTAACTATCCATTTAAGCGATCTGAATAGGACGCGATATTATAGGGTGGAGTTTTTACTCAAGCCAACTTTGGAAGTGCTCTGCTCATTTTCAATAATGCAACGTCACACTGCCTCCTTTATTACGTGACATTAGAATCAGGTGGTACACAGGACTGTTGTGTGGTTTCCCAAGAGCGCTTCCAAACTCCAACACTTAGAAAAAATAATCACCTGCTGTCCTGAATGGAATTTATTGACAGAAAGTAGCTCATAACATATGTCTATGGTGGGTTTTTATGAAACAAACACTTAATAATTCTAGCTTTCCATACAGCCGCAATGTTGGTGAGTTTGACGTAGTTTAAAACAATCAGATAGCAAAAAAACATTTTGGATGCAATGGCTTGCCAATGGGAGGTATTGCAACCCTAGATTCAACAGCAATTTGCAGCTACCCCGCAAATTGTTGGTCTGATGAGTGGGAACCCCGGGTTCAATGCCCGCTCCTGCAAATCTTTAGGCCTACACCTACATTTGGCATTTTAAGGCTGAAATTGTACCCATGCTACGAAAGCAAGCCTGATAAAAGAATCAAACGTGCACACAATTCAACAGAACACAGGAAAATATATATCTGTTAAGACGTTTTGGGGGGAGGACCACCAGACCCCGGTTGGGGAGTTCCGCGCACCCCCTAAAAAATACATCTCCTGGATTTTCCTGTCTAACAGTCCAATGTTGACAACCCTGCTCATTGGCGAGGTGTCCTAGCAAGTTGATTTGGCATGTTGGATTTTTGGCAAAGTGACCAGTATTTATCCCTATACCCTCCTATAGAACTTAGGTGACACCTCCATTTAGAATAATGGAAGTCAATCTTCTGAATGGCAATGTTTCTGAATGGAGCTGTGGTTACACAGCTCCAACTCGAAAGTGGCCCCTGTAAAAAAGTCGAAGACAAAGCCTACCCACCCCCCTTTTTACTGTAGGCCTACATTTAGATAGTTAAATGATTGATTTTCTGACTGTTATGACGTTTTTGCAAAGTATTGTTGCTCATGTGTCAGAATTTCTCAATGAAATAAGCTTTTCCTACTTCTAATAAAATATTCAAACAAACACTACAGCTACTACAGTGCACACTACAGTGCACACAATACAAGTTCAACTTATATTTTCAAGAACAGTGAAACAATTCAACCCACCTGTACAATGTCAGAGTAAACTCAAAACGTGCTGTCTAAAGTCTAATTGACCGGAACAAGAGATTAAAACAAATACACTCACCTTTCAACAAGACTTGATTTCCATACAGAGAGTAAAGTAGATCATGTACTGAGTACCATAGAGTTATAATCATAGAATTAAAGTTTGTTGTTATTTCGGACAACTTGAACTGAGCGCGTCTTCCTAAAGCTTCTTCTTCTTCCTCCATATATGGGGTTGCAACCATTACTTTTAAGTGCATAGCGTCACCTACTGTATCGATATGTCCCATGTTGTAAGGTAAAGAGAGCTTTTCTTTGATTTAATAACATAATAAGTGATAAATAACTCTATATTCTGATAGCAGCCTATACTCAATGCTTGTAGTGTTTGTTTAGTAACAGGAGTCACCCTGTCTCTCCAGCTCTTTATTGAACAGAGAATTAATTTATTAAGATTAATCAAGTGAAATGGGAATTGGGAAGTGATGACACACACACGTACGCGCACGCACGCACGCACACACACACACACACACACACACACACACACACACACACACACACACACACACACACACACACACACACACACACACACACACATTAAATACAATTTTAATAGCAGCCCTACTCAACATAAAAGTAAACAACAGTATAATCATGAAAAAAAAGAACACTATAAATAGCATCAAGTTTACACAGGCAAAAGAGTGGGTGATATAATTTCTTGTCGGACAGTATAGTTACAGCCAGGAAAGTTCGGATTTAATTACAACTTTATTTGGTATTCTTTTTAATTGTGTTATTTATTTTTAGACACTTTTTTTTTGTTTTTGTCAGGCAAATGTTCAGGCGTGCTCACTCAGTCCGGCGGGGTCCTGTGCTGCTGATGACGTCACGACAGTGTGATGATTTGGAAGATGAAACTTGAAGAGGATATTGTTGTTGTTTGTGTTGTCGTTTGTCTGTGTTGTTTTGTCAATTAAAACGCCGAAGCTCTTCCTATAAATGTACAGTCCCTACAAAACCACTCCGAATGGCTCCAAGTGTACATACACCAAACTAAAAGGTGAGTGCGCTTGGGTCTGGTCTTAATTGTCGCTAATTTAACAACAGCAGCGACGTGGCTAACGTTAGCCCTCTAGGCTAACATTTTCGGGGGTGTTAAGAAAATAGCAGATCTACAAGCTCACTCACAACGCGTCGCGGCTATGTATGTCGTATGTGTCAGTGGTTAGTTGGTCTGTTATTGCCATATTTCTTCAGTAATAATGATAGTAATAAAAAAAATAATAATAATAACAACATTACATATGATATATACAAGGGGAAAAGAGGAATAATCAAGAAAGAGAACGTTTTGACTTATGTCAAACTAATGTCTCTATGAATTGAGTTCAAAGGACCCCAATGTAAACAAGCCAAAGTGCTTTCTAGGCTTTAAATCCTATTAGTAGACCTTGTATCATTCTGAACTGTACTGTCCTGTGCTTTTCCTTTTTATAAAGTTTTCAATCAATGTCCTGGCCATTAGGGTGCATGAGTGTGCTGCAATGCAAAAGGTTCTTAGTATCCTTTAGTATGGAACTGTACGTTTGTTTGTTTTTTTGGCAAACTTAATCAATTGAATTGATTGAATACTGTAATATTAGAAGTTTGCATAGGAAAAGCACAGGACAGTACAGTTCAGATACAAGGTCCACTAATAGGATACACCCAAGAAAGCACCAAGGGCTTGCTTACATTGGGGTCCTTTTAACCTCGCCTACCAGTCTTTCTCGGGAGAAAGCCTGGTGTTCGTTCACAACAGACCGTTTGGTTTCCGCCTAAAGCGCGGAAACCACTAGAAGAAGTGGCGTCGCTTTGATTTAGTTCCCCTCGTTTGTTTCCCCAATCACTATTAAAATGCTCGAGAAGCCTAGTGTAGTCTTGCCAGTCGCTATGAGTTGGACTAAAAGATCACATACCAAACAAATTTTTCGAAAGCAAAACTACATCAAGGTGTTTATTAGGTAGGCCCTAAAACTATGTCCTTGGGTGCAGGGGAATATTTTGGGTTAAAACTGAATCCGGTTGATAGTTCCGGCCAAAGTGTAGTCCGTCTAGGACTACAACATGACGTAAAGTGGTTTCCGCTCCCGACCGGATCAAACCTCGTAAAGTGAAGTGATCCCAGACTAGGGTCCCTTATTCCTTGACACGTTGAGACGCATTGTGAGCTTGTAATCTGCCATTTTTCAGCAATTGTTCCGCCCCAGGATAATGGATTTTGATTATCGCGATAATATCGTAAATCATGATTTCTTTTGTGACAATCATCGTGATGTGACATTTTCATATCATCCCATCCCTACTCTGTGCGGGCAGCAACTGCCCTCACAGTATCCATTACAGTGTCCTGCGCTGTGCGGAAATGGATTGACACAGTCACAATGACAATACAATACATTAGTATCCTGCAACTATGCAGAAAGAAACATCCCACAATCACAGTGTCATTACAGCATGTCACTCTTTGCAGAAATAAGTACACACAATCAGTCAATCACAGTGTTGTTACGACACCAACAGAGCACCCTGATAACAGTACAGGGACAACAGCATCAGTGCAATAACCACACCCTCCAGTCAGTGTTACTGGGGAATAGAATACACTGATGATGATATCATGAGTCACTGATGACAGTGCCTGCTGTCAAAGGGTCCAGGAGTACCCACCACCTGACCACCAGTATTTACATGGTGGATAATGATACTAGGGACATGGTCAGGGTTATTTAAGCCGGTGGTTCTCGAACATTTTCACGTCAAGGACCCCCAAGTTGGTATGTGTTTGGTAGCAGACCACCCATCTGAAAGGGCTTTGTGCCAGGGACCCCCATAAGAGAAGATTTGTGTTTACATTAACTTCACATGTTTCAATCAAAATTATTCATAATCTTAGATTTGTCCAAATAAGCTCTACACACCACTCGCATCATGCATAACACGCAGTTTCACAGATGTATGTTTCACAGCCCGACTCGCTTCTCGCCATTACGGCGTGTTACTTGTTATGCTATTCTAGCTAACCTAACTGGGGACCCACCGGTCCCGTACCAATGATTTTAAGTTCTGCACACATGCAAACAAAATGAGTGTTTGCTTTATTCTTCTTCCAGCTTCGGCTCAGCCCAAGGGGAGCTCCTCCCATGCAGCAGCCATGCCTCAGAAGCTGTTGAAGAGTTCCCAGACGGCTCACTACATGGAGCTGGGCAGTTACCAGTACTGGCCTGTGCTGGTGCCCCGGGGGATCCGCCTGTACACCTACGAACAGATCCCCGTGTTCCTCAGAGAGAACCCCTACATCACCGATGGATACCGGGCTTACCTCCCCTCCAGACTCTGCATCAAAAGGTATGAAATAAAGAGAGGAAGTGAGAAAACAGCCAGCACACAATAAAGTGACCTTTTCACTTCAGAGGACTTCAACAGGGGGTCTGGGACGCCGAGGGGGTCCTTAGAGTTACTACAGGGGGGCCGCCAAATCCTTGTGTGATAGGACAATTCTTTTAAATTAACAACTTGAACCCTCGCATCCATATTCCGAGGAGAACTTTAGCCAAAAATAGCAGATCTACAAGCTCGTTGAGAGCTTGTAGATGGGCTATTTTCGGCAAATAGGTTTGGTGTAGAGGTAAAAAAGACCAAGTACATAGTGAAAGGTCAAGTTTACAAAATATCGACGATTTAAGAGGTTACAATGTCAGAAAATACAAATTAACATAAATCCATCATAGACTGATCATGTCAGTGCTGTTAAGTCTATGAATCAGTACAGTATCTATCGATGTATGACCAAGGTTTCAATTATCCAGTGTATGCCAGATTGCCAGCCATTGACCGATTACAATCAAGTCTAGGGAGGGACTAGTGGAGAAGAGATACAGTAGAACTAAAAGACACGTCATTTCATGCTTGGTTGCACTCGGTGTTGAAAATAGCAGATCTACAAGCTCACAATGCGTCACAGCACCACACATTGTGAGCTTGTAGATCAGCTTTTTTTCATTTCAGCATGCAATCAAATGTAAAATCAGGCATTACGACACCTTCAAGGCCTGCCAAAATACATTTATGTTGACAAAATCAACTGTAGATCAAGTTGACTAAAATCTTATGATATTTAGTTTAGAAACTAGCCTTTGACCTTACAGGGCCTAATTATTTTCAGATGACTTAAAATATGACCAAAACTAAATGAAAATGTATTGAGAAGACTAAATGACTAAACTAAATCAAAACGTGCTGTCTGTCCTCCTGCAGCATCTTCGTCCTCTCCAACGAGACGGTGAACATCTGGAGCCACCTGCTGGGCTTCCTGTGGTACTTCTGTCTGGCCGTGTACAACATGGTGTCTGTGCTGCCCGTGGCGGGCGTCTCCAAAGAGGACTACGTCATCTACTCCATAGGAGTCTTCTGCTTCCAGGTACGCCTGGTCTTCTTAACACACTCTCCGCCTGGTATTCATTCATTATTTCTGCAGCCAGTGCCATGGTTTTTCAGTGCTTTTATCTATTTTCGAGGGGCGACCACGAGCACGCCCGTGTCTGTGCGTGTGTCCGAGTCTGTGTGGACATGATCGTCATTGTGGTGGAATGGAAACACAGAAAAAAGTATTTCACAGGTTGTTGTAGCTTCACCTAGTAAACCACTAAACAGCGTATGAATGGACTATGGGCGCTGTGGAAACCTAGAACCAGAGATGATCGCATTTCCCTGCAGAAGAAGTTGAACCGGATGGAGAAGTGCTTTTCATTTCTGCGTTATCTTTGCATGCATGGGTATCCTATCAACCGTGGATTGCTCTTACAGTAGCCAACATTGCTATTAATACACTCACATTAAAAAGATATCAAGACAGAGATCTACGACCTCGGCACATAACGCAAATGCCACAAAAACAAAGAAATATCCATGAATTCAAGTCTCCATAATAATTCACAACAAAATATATATGTATGCGATAAGGTCTTGCTGCGCGGTAATTATGGCTTATATGGACACGACGGGGTAATAATTCAATCAGCCCGAAGTGTCCATACAAGCCATAATGACCAAGCAGCAAGACCTTATAGCACTTATTACCCGGCTAATACATAAAATTAATAATTTGACTCAAAACTAAAATCAAAACAAAGTGTTTCCTTGTTTACAGACGGCTGAAAGTGCATCCCCCCGAGCGCAAGACACGGTCGCCTTGGAAAACAAGGAAGTGCTGATCAAATAGAATCCATTTCTGTTACTGCGTCGTCTATTTCTCGCCTCAAATGTTTTTAAAGACATTCTTCAGAGCAACGTTTGGTTCTAAATGTCGCTGTGTGTTTGTTTACATGGCTGACATGTTGGATACGGCACGAAATCCACGCAGTGCAGCCTTAATACAGCAGCTGCTCTGAGCCTTTGATTAGGCAGCGGTGAATTAAAGAGCGCATTATACGCTCATAATTCACCGCTGATTTCAGCGCTCGACCAATCAGAATCAAGCATTCAACCAAGCCGGGTAATAAATATATATATTTGTTGCAATGCATATGTATAAGTTTGTGCCCGCCAGTTACCATGACCAGGTTTGTTTTGTTGTGTTGTGTCTAAAGCTGTGCATGCTGTGCTCGGCGGGCCACCACGTGTTCTGCTGCCACCGCTCGGAGAAGACCAGCCGCCGCTGGATGGCGCTGGACTACGCGGGCATCTCCATCGGCATCCTGGGCTGCTATGTACCCGGGGTCTTCTACACTTTCTACTGTGATAACGTAAGTCACAAGCATTGGCTATTTTTTTGGCAAATGTTCCCCAAGATTCGCAGAAAAATAGCCAATGTACATGAGTCGCAAAGCAATGCATTGTGAGCTTGTAGACTGGCTACTTTTGGCAAAGAGATTTGGTGTAGAGGGGAAGAAGAGTGGACCAAGTACAGAGCCCTGGTCCACTAAGTATTAGTTTACTTGAGGGTTTAAGTGTTTCAGTCAAAATCTCCCGCACACTGTTCATATGCTCCAAAAACGTACTTTTATTATAGGCAACTGGCTGCAACGTTTCGACTTTACGTCTTCATCAGGCAAAAGAAGACGTAAAGTCGAAACGTTGCAGCCAGTTGCCTATAATAAAAGTACGTTTTTGGAGCATATGAACAGTGTGCGGGCGTTTTTCTCCTTCCATTATCTGATACCTTGATGTCCAGCACCTGGCCTGAATATAGGCTTGAGATGTGCACACAATCTTGTCTATGATCAGTCAAAATCTCCAAATCCCAAGCAGCACTAGCCGTGTGACGCATTTAGACCAACTGTACTGTAGTAAAATGTTTTACTGTTTTATCAGCATAAGGTAGAGTACCGGTAAATCTCTTGTGCTGGGCTTATTTGACAAAATGTCTTCAAGTGAGACTTCATGTCATTTGGGCATGAGAACAAACTTGTGGGCAGTCAACAGGGACAGCTTCAGATGGGACTATGATAATCCAAGTCGCAGATAGTTGGCAAATTGAGAAGGAAATAATAAGCCTGAGACAGTGGACATTTTCACTGGCTTCCAGTGTATCTGGGGTAGCCTACTTTGTGTTAACACGTCAGAACGTTTTTTTGTCGCATTCCTAAGGCAATGATTTGATGACCAGCAGTGGTACCCTATGGAGACACAGAATTCAAGTCTCTCCATGGAGTGAGTAAAGTCGTTTTGGGGGTGAACTATCCCTTTAAGTCACATGGTTTGTATTAGAGCTAACAGCTGTCTATTTTGGAATTAAATCTATTTTAATTGGAAGCAGTTTGTTTGCTCTTGTGGACTTGTGTGTACAGTGGCTCTGGCTGGACTGGCTTCATGCTGAGTTTTGAACATACTGTAAGTCAGGACCAAAATAGAAGAAGCAACATGGTGAATTAGATCTTTGCAACGTTATCAGAACATCTCCTCAGCCCGATAACGGAGGGCTGCCGCCCACACGCTCCAAATAGCCGATCTACAAGGAACAAATTATAAACTAAATCAGGCTTCAGTGTCTGCCCATTAGCTCCCAAGAGAATGTTGTGTGCAGTTTGACATCAGTGGCCTTTTGAAAAGCAGTAATTGAATAAAACTGAAATAGAGCCCATCTTTCTTTTCTCCATCTTTTTCCCCTCATCTTCCTGACGGGCTCATTGTTCACAGTGCAGAAGCAATGTGACGTGTTGCTAGTACCCACAAGGTAGCTTTATCATGTTCTCATTCCAAAAACGCCCACCCATGTCTTTTCTTTTTTTCTCTCCCTCGGTTGCAACTCTCCCCCCCCCCTTGCATATTGCAAGCTGCCGGGTTCTTGTGCCCCCGGAAGGCGGGAGAAATCTGCTCGAGTCTCTAAACCAGATGGCGGCGTCATCGACTGAGTGGTCCATCGCCGCCGTGTCCCCCCACCACCATATGACATTCACAAGTGGAGGAACCAATCTCTCTCTCTCCCTGCCAACACTGGGGCTCCGCTGTTGGGAGAGCCAAGAGCCGCCCCCCCCTCCCCCCGCCCAAAGCAAACGGAATTTATATTTAGCCAAACTCTAGTCAAATAAGAGTGTTTTTTTTTTGTTGTTTTTTTTTTTCTCAAAGAGCTTTTGGTATTGCGCGTTTGGTAAAGGATTGGAAAACGTGGCGCTTTTGGATTTTCATTTATGGTGGTAGCAGATTGCAGTTAAATAAATAAAATACAAGAAAAGACAATCTTGCCACATCCACGCTGGCGGAACTTTCTCCGTGCAAATCTATTCAGTGTGAAACTGAGCAGGTCACATGAGAAGGTGTGACTGGACGTAGGCCTGTGTTGGCACACAGGCCCTGAAGGGACACAGAGCAGCCTGATCTCCAAAATATTATCAATTTTCTTTTACCATCTCTTCTTCTTCCACTTGAACCAAAGCGTCCCTAGTGTCTACTAGAACCAGTGGAAAGCCTAGGAACATGCCCTACTTTATCCGTAATTTACTAAATGCATCTGATGATCATTTTAAAAAAATGCTTTAAACTAGCGATTAAGTGTTTATGAAAAGTTTTACTAAGGTAATAAAATCAAGTGTAAAGTTCGCCTCATTGATTTCTGTCGAAGTCATAACGCATTGACTCCAGCGAAGGTGAAATAGCGACATCTGCTTGGCCATTTAAAAGGAGCAACAGGCTTATTGAGATCCCAAAAGTGGACTTCATTCCAGCGAACAAAGTTAAATCAAAAGTGTGCTTAAGTACAGTACTTAGTTACTTTACACCAATGCCAGTACTGGTGTCACAGGGTCGTGCAGAGAATGTTAGAGAGGCAAGGGCTGACATTTCTAAACAGGGCATTTTGGTGAAAATATCTAAAATAGCGGCTATTTTTGGTGCTTGATTTCTACACAGAGTGCAATTCTTTCAAAATAAGATGCTGCATTCAAGTTCAGGAGAGTTTGGACGACAAGGCAATTCTCTTTTAAGCCGCCTTCAGGTATGGCATGTAAAGAGGGCATTTCTTTAACATTAGTAAAAACTGCATGTATGATCTGGAAAGGGCACCATTTACAGACGGATAAAAGGGCAGGGACTCAAGCCCCCTTTGATGTCTATGTGTGCACGTGCCTGTAGTGGTGTCAGGTGTACCTGGTAATGACCGTTTGTGTGTCTCCCTGTACAGTACTGGCGTCAGGTGTACCTGGTGATGACTGTGTTGTTTGTGTGTGTGTGTGTGTCTAGGGCTGTCACAATTATTACATAATCGTCTAATCGTGATTATTTGACATTATCGCAATTATTTTGTCATAATCGTCATAATCGTGAATGTTGAAAAATGACAGAAATAGTGGAAATAGCAGATCTACAAGCTCACAACGCGTTGCATCGCGACACGTTGTGAGCTTGTAGATCGGCTATTTCCACTATCAATGTTATTTTTTTAAGTAGTAATTTGTCAAATATGTCAGTAATGTATTCGTATATTTAGGTTATGTGTCGGGTGGTCATATCTACCATATGCAACTTCAAAGCCTAAAAGACAACAAATACACAATTAAATCGTTAATCGCCAATTATTTGAGTGACAATTAATCGTCGTGTAAAATGTCATATCGTGACAGCCCTATGTGTGTCTCCCCGCACAGTACTGGCGGCAGGTGTACCTGGTGACGGTGTTGGCCATGATCCTGGCGGTGTTCTTCGCACAGATCCACCCCCATTACCTGAGCAAGCAGTGGCGGCAGCTCCGCTCGCTCATCTTCTGCTCGGTGGCCGTGTACGGCCTCATCCCCACCGTGCACTGGGTCTGGTTCACCGGAGGCTTCTCTGAAGAGTTGGTCCAGGTCAGTGACGTTTACAACACCAGCGGTTCTCAACCTTTTCAGGCCGTAAACGCCAAAATAATCATATCTTGGTGCTCGTACCCTGACGAGCACTAAGAGTTGAGGCATTATATTTTGTTTGACACGGTTCTATTGTGAAAATAGCCGATCTACATGCTCACACCGCCTCGCGTTGCGAGTCGTTGTGAGCATGTAGAACGGCTATTTTCACAATTTCTGCCTCTAATATTTGACAATTTGGCCGATGTTTAACTTGTCATAGACCTATTAAAAAGTCCTTTTGTTGTGGATGTTGTATCGCCGCTGTCAGGCAGAAACCTCTTATCTCCATATTCTAACCTTCTGAGAATAACACTACCATGAACTGTTTTTAACGGTTAATGACTTATTTTCCTTGCAGGCATTTGTTCCTAGGGTCCTAGGGATGTATTTCATCGCTGCACTCGCTTTCCTATTCTACGTCTCCAAAGTTCCTGAGCGCTACTTCCCAGGTAAAGCAAATTTCTTGTCATCCAATCCACTAGCATGAATCACTTAATTAGGGAAACCACGATTAATTGTTCACCGGATCGTTGTCGGCCGACATTTTCTTAATGGAACATCGATCAAATCGGTATCGGCGGAATAATTCCAATATGTTTAGCCAATGTTTTATTCTATGATATTTATGTTTTGATTGAGAAGCTGAAAGGGCCTTTTGTGATGATTGACTGCATATTAGTTTGCTTTCAAATGGGTCTACATCAGCGCTATTCAACCTGCGGCCCTGCCGCATGTCTATGCCGCCCGTCTAGGCCTGGGGCGGTATGGACATTTTGTTACCGCGATTACCGTCTTCCCATTTACCGCCGGTACTGCGGTAATTACCGCACCCCCGTATCTATTAATTAAGGTTCGGCGATAAGCCAAAATATTGCAATCATCTTCCCAAAAGTCGCCTCTCCACAGTGGAGAGGCGACGCAGCCTGACTGCCCGAGTTATACTTCTCAGTACAGCACAGCGGGTCTGGCTTTCAAAGGAGCAGATCTACAAGCTCACAACACATCGCATCCGCGATGCGTTCTGAGCTTTTAGATCTGCACTGTCGGGTTACCATAGTAACGTAGGCTAGCTACTTGGGCTTTTCAGACACAAACAGCTATGTGAACAAACCAGAAGAGGAAGGGTAGTCAGATCGTGTACAGTGATTCTGTAAACTCACGTCACGTCTCAACTCTCAAATCGCAGTGATTGAGTGCTGCTATATACAGGTTTTAGTTACAAGACTTGACAGAAAAGGTTATAAAATCGCCGACGCGCCGCTGGACGGAGCACAACGTGCGACGCGGTGGAGAAAGTAAAATTGTTTCATTTTCGGTTTTAGTCCACGCGGCCCGCGCTCCGCCAGTAATCCGTATGAATAAAAAAAGATATGCCACAACACAAGGTATGTATTAACATCCTTGTGTCGAGTGGATTACAGAGAAAGTTTATGCTGCATTGCTGCTCCGTCATAGAGTTGTGCTCCGTACTCTACTGCCCTGCGTGCACTGTGTGCACTGTGCAGGTCTGTGTGTGAGTGACGTATGTGGGCGGCTTCCAACGTGTGGTACACGGCCCAGAGCAGAGCGGCATGGAGCGCATGCGGTCCTCGCTTCTCCCCCGTTTTAAAACTCGCTCGTTCTCAATAAAAATAGCCTATTTTTTGTCTTTTTTGACCGCGGTAAGGACCCTGACACCGCGGTAGGCCGCGGTATACCGCGATACGGCGGTACGGCGGTTACCGAACCCAGCCCTACGCCCGTCATGGTCATACCAATAAACTAGACCAGGTCAACCTGGTTGTGCCAGACCCCCTGTCTGTCATCATCATTTATGACATCATACCTTTTGTAAGCATGTCATCATCATGTCATCATCATATATACCCTTTATATAGAAAACCCGGACAGACATTTGCTTATGTAGGCCTACCCATTTCATGGGTCTGGCAAAATCAAACCTTGGTTCGAAGTGAAGCGGTGAACTTTTATTCCATGTGTTCTAGAGTTATGAACTCTGTGATCTATACATTCTTTATATTCTGAATGAATTAATGATTTTATCTGGAGGGCCGAATTGTCATGTGAAGCTTGACCAATCCTCAAAGTATCCAATCATCAGACCGGGACGGACACTACACACATACGTACGGACGGACGGACGGACGGACATACGGGACAGATAAAACCTGTTCATTCTGGACTGATATGACCATATATGGACATGGGACACACATTCTGTTTTTGAAAAACCCTATTCATTCTGGACTGATATTCTGGACGTACGGGACAGATAAAACCTGTTCATTCTGGACTGGAATGACCATATATGGACATGAGGTGACAGACATTTTGTTTTTGATAAAACCTGTTCATTCTGGACTGGGATGACCATATATGGACATGAAACACACATTTTGTTTTTGAAAAAACCTGTTCATTCTGGACTGAAATGACCATAATATGGGCGTGGGACACACAAAGCCACTCATTGGAAGCGGCTTTCACCGCTTCAAAAATATATATTGTCTACTTACAGTGTGGACAAATTATTTCTGATACATTTATCTCCAAAGCCTCTTGGAAACAATTTGTATCTTGTGTTTTAAATACAAGACCTTTTTTTTGCTATTTTGTTTGTTCATCATTAGTTGTAGAAAAGAATATACGACCTTATTCGGAGACAACACAATATGATGTCACAATGCGGAATGACATCACAATTGACTGTAAGAATCGAAGAATCTGGCCTACTCTCTCAGATCGGACTGTACAGACTATATACAGGTTACACACCAGAGATTAAATCTGGGATTGTTCAAGGACGTTGGCTGAAGCTAGACGGGGTTCTATCTGGTCCAACGACGAGGACCTGGGCCCCTGGACTATTAGTCACAAGACTAGCCTCTAAGATACCAAGCGACCCTAAAGAGTGGTGTTACACAAGCATTCTATAGCAATACTATAGAGATCTGTAATAACAGTGGAGGCCCCTGAGACTGCTGCTAGTCATGTCTAACTCCAACCCAGTGATATTCCCCAGGCCCGGCACCTCCTCTTTTGAGCTCGACGGAAAGAGGAGGCTCCGTCTGGAGATCAACAGGGAGTCTGCCAGAAAGTCCCGGCAGAAGAAAAAGGAGTATGTGGACCACCTCAAGGATCACATTGACGAGCTGTTGGTCAAGAACAAAGAGCTGCATGCCAGGGTGAGGAACTTGGAGGATTATTGTCGGACTTTTGCTTTTGGACTGTGATGATGTGCCCAGAGACCAGAGACTTTCAGTAAGTCTTCCTCAGTGAGCATTGCCATCGAGATCACAGGCTTTAGGGAAGCCTGCTCGACGCGTATAGCAGTGAAGATAGGCCGGTTCTATCTTAAAATTCTGAATTCCACAGAGATACAGAGATTCATTCGAGATTCAAGGATGTTGGCTGAAGCTAGACGGACGAAGACCTGTGCCCCTGGACTATTAGTCACAAGACTAGCCTCTAGGATACCAAGCAACCCTTAAGAGTGGTGTTACACACTCATTCTATAGCAATACTATAGAGATCTTTAACTAGCGGAGGCCTCTGAGACTGCGATAGTCATGTCTAATTCCAACCCAGATGGCCAAAGACGATGAATTGATAAGGATGGTTCGAGAAGCCGTACATCATGTGCTAGCTGACCAACTTCAAGATATCCACCGACGTTGCGATGAGAGCGAAAGGAAAGCCATGCTCGGAATTATGTCTGCCGATGGTGACAGGCGTGCAGAGATATCGGAGATCAAACGCACCATGGTCACACTTGATGCCCTCGATGGTCTCAAGCAAGGCATGCTTGCTGAGATGCGGCAGAGTGTTTTTGCCACGATCAAGGACATAATGCCCCCGCTCCTCAATCAAGCTCACAGGGATCATCGGCCCGCACCTGCCTCTTCGGCCGACAATTCCTCCCTTGCGCCCCTAACCGCCACAGGACCACCTGGTTCGAATGATATCAACGCACTTAATGCGAAATATTCACGTGCTTTCAGACTCTTCAATGCAGAAAGTATCCAGGATACTTGGATATCCAGTATGCCAATGCAGAGATATTAGTAGTAAAATGTCGACATCTAGTGGTCAACCTCAGAGGAGCGCAAAAATAAAACCTGAGGTTAATCCCAGCCTCGAACCAGACCAGATGCCAAGTATGCTCTGTTCCCCGGTGTAACGCTCCACGCCACAGACCCCGACGGAGCGGCGCGGTATTGGGCGCCGATGACCCCCGTGAGTCGCCACCGAGGCGAGCGAGCGCTAGCGAGCCGAGTTGCCGCGACGAGCGGTGGGAACGGCGCCCAATCCCACTCAGCCGCGTTACCGAGTTATGTGCCGTTATGGACAGAATAGTAAATATTCAGTCCCTCTCTATCCACGCCTACCCCACTATCCACGTCATAGATAAATGCACAAAAAAGGAGTCACTTCATCCGTTCATTAGCTCAGTCAGTAGAGCACGGATGCAACAAACCCACGGTTTGGGTTCGATTCCCCTGAGGGGAATAATATTCAAGGCGAGAGATATCGGCGCATGCGTACTTCAAAGTGCACGGAGAACAGGATACCGTGGATACTCCTCCGTGGATACCCAGTGCATACTCTCTGCATTCAAACGTCTGAGAAATGGTGAAAAAGTCGGATTGAATGCGAAGAGAGCAGTCGAAGCCGGTGACAGGACCTATCGCACCAGCCGAAGACTTAGAAAAGTCCTTCGCCCCGCCGTCACACAGCACCCCTCTTCGCCACAACAACCAATGCCCTTGAGGCATGTCGAGCAGGGGCGGGCCCTTGGACTTTTTGTATTTTTCTGAGTGGCCCCTGAGCCATCTAAAGTTGAGTAGCCCTGGTCTACATGTAGAATAAAAGTAAATAAATTGGAAAAAATCTAATGTTTTAAGTTAACAGTGACCCAGGTAGGAATGCATAAATTACGGAAGACTTCAGTGCTCAGTAAGAATGCACATACTTTTAGAAGTGTTTATCTGCCCCCATAACTGTACGGTAATCCATACTGAAAACTTGTATTGCAATGTCGGTATCGAACAATTCGACCACTTGTAATAAATCGCGTCCCCAGTGTTAACTCTAGGAGGGAAACTAAACGTGTTGTGTGGGGATTTCCCTCCTAGTGTTCAAAACGGGCCTAAAAATTAATGGCAGGCCCGAGACCCGGCCCAGCCCATCTAATTAGCATACATTTTAAGCCTTACCCGGGCCGAAACTGTCGGGTTGGGTAGGGTGAGGGTCTAGAGTTCTCTGTTTTCTGCCCAAACCCGACCCTACCCAACCCGACAATGTTTTCGGGCCGAGTAGGGCCTAAAATGTATGCTAATTAGTCGGGCCTGGCCGAGCCTCTGGCTCAATGAAAAGATATAATATATGTTATTAGTGTGGTTGCCTAACAGGGAAACACATTATAGTCCTGGAGAAACTTTATTTATTACTAGGGTAACTTTTCCGCTGCCATTGGAAATTGACAGACAGACAGACCTCTGTCCGGGATAGGGAATCAGTACAGAATCAATGGGAGTGGGAATCAATAGGGAATCAATTGATCGAGCTTCACATGACAGATTACTGCAGAATATAGTCACGTCAGCAACCACACTCGCAATTTCCAATTGCATCTTTTCTAGTTACTTTTTCTCGGTGTGATAGAGTTCTCAAATTCTTCCTGAACCCAATCCGACCCGACCCGATGTTTTCGGGCCTAGTAGGGCCTAAAATGAATGCTAATTAGTTGGGCTGGGCCGTGCCGGGTCTCGGGCCTGCCAAGTTAGGGCCGGGCTGTAATTTTCAGGCCCGTTGAGAACTCTAGTAGGGTTGGGTTTGGGCAGAATTTGAGAACTCCATTCCCTCCCCTCCCTCCAGGTCAGTTGAACTACGTGGGCTCCAGCCACCAGGTGTGGCACGTCCTCCTGGTGCTGATGTTCTACTGGTGGCACCAGTCTTCCATCTTCATCATGACCTACAGACACAGCCACCCCTGCCCAGAGCACCCCCAGCACGCCTGAAACCTAGCCCAGCACACCACGTAGGGGGGTCTCCGCGGTCCCCCTCCTCAAAGACCGCCCAGCCGTGATTGGAACATCATATACTATGATGTCCAAGAGACCCAACTCCGTGAGTTCAGCAATGTGAGGCAACGACACAACAAGCAGTCCACAGCGGACCAAGGTGTTAATGTCACGGGACAGATTTGCTAAAGCCTGATTTATACGTGCCGGTGCCGTGCACTGAAAATAGGCGATATGCATGCTTGTAGATCGGCTATTTTTGGTGTGCAACACTTGCACGCGATGAAGTCTAAGGAGGCTTTAACAAGTCACATATTCTAATTCAAGGACACTTTTTATGGCCAATTACAATCCTTTTGAGTACAAATCACATTGCATCACATTGCGGACACTTGTAGGAAAGACAGAGTAAGACTGTTTCCTCGACTAATCTCTCCAGCGCAAGAGATGTGAAGTTTTTTGAGAAGAAGGCCACTCTCCCCACCCCCCTTTTTTTAAGTGCCTACTGTAACCCCTGTTAAATTAACCTGTAATTAATTTTAATCTTC
The DNA here is from genome assembly GCF_963921795.1 of Nannobrachium achirus. Taxonomy (NCBI): domain Eukaryota; kingdom Metazoa; phylum Chordata; class Actinopteri; order Myctophiformes; family Myctophidae; genus Nannobrachium; species Nannobrachium achirus. Next base: position 53,938,492 of record NC_137832.1, read on the forward strand.
AGCACTGATACGTTAACAGAATTTCCTTAGCTTTTTGTTGAATATTTAAGTATTTCCTGAAACTCATGGAACACTATTGGATATAATCCATGATTGGGGAAACGCACCAAATGCATGAAGAAACCGTTGTCGTGGAGGGGAAAAACCCTCCACAAAAAACTGATTTTTATTGTTTTCATTTATGCCTCTATTTATTGTTTTTGGTCGGTAACTGAGATTTGTGTGACGTTCCCAACAAACTGAGATCTTATATACTCTTAATTGTACAGTACTGGTGTTATCTCTTATGTGGCATCGCAGCCTCTGTTGTATACTTTTAGATTGCAGAAAGACTGACACCCCCTTTTCTGGATCCCCCCCACCCCACTTCTGCAGACATGTGAATATGGAACAAATACCGCTTATATTGCTGCGAGCTGCACATGTGGTTTTTATTATTCATGTTTTATGTGATAAATACATTTAATAAACTTAAATAAAGACACTGTGACAGTATGATGGTAGATATAAAGTTGTCCATACTGAAGTCTGGGTAGCAGTGGTTAGGGAATGAATTTGAATTTGAATTTGGCGGAGGACAATTTCACGATAAATCTAAAATCTCCACGATACGATTATTATTGTGAGCGTTTTTATCACGATGAACGATAACGATTATCGTCCCATCCCTGGCTGGTAGTGGTCTCCAGTCGGGGTGTTCCAGTTGCCTATAGGCTTGTTTCTGCTTCAAGATTCAAGGATTATCACTCGCTCATACAACAGGTCTATTCGGTTCTATTTGCACAATCAACACCGAGAAGTGTTGGGGTCCCAGAGATAAAAAGATTGCTGGCCTAATAATGGATATCGAACTGGGGGTCCTTTTTTGTAAATAAAATAAAAAAATACAAAAAAAAGATTTGAGAACTACTGCTTTAGATGCCGTATGATGGGGTTTTTATATGTAACTACTCTCTAAAAAAAAAAAAAGTCAGTAAGCGATTTAGCCTTTAGGGAAAACATGATCTAGAAAAGGGTCTACAAGGACTGTTACTCTAGGATGAATGGTTGTCCTTGTTCACTTTGATTAGGCCCTGTTTGTTTTGACTTATGTACATTTTCTAAACTCTCATCTATTATCTACTGTAGTAAGTGATTTTCATATAGTAGTATGGTTCTTGATGCTCGTTTTAATGTTGTTACTGCCACTGTTAACGTTCCAGGGGCTTTTGTAGCTTCTGTAGCAATATTTGCTTGGTCTGCCTTGACGGCGAGGCAGTCAGGATATTGTCTTGTCGGGTGGAAAGCCTCATTGTCCAAAACTGTTACTTTTCAGGATTAAACTCCAAAACGTCAAAAGTAGCAGATCCTCAAGCTCGAAACACGTCGCTTCGCTTTTGTGTGACGCTGTAGTATGATCAAGTAGGGAGTTGATTTATGGCAGAAAAAAAAACACAAAGTTAGAATATGGAGAAAAGAGGTTTCTGTCATACGGACTGTGGATGTAAGGGTTCCCACGGTCATGAAATTCCTGGAAATATTTTGAATTTAGAAAAGTATTTTCCAGTACTGGGAAAGTTTTGGAATTTATCAAGGGTCCTGGAAGGTCCTGGAAAAAATAGCTATGCATTGTCTTTGGTTATTAATTTTGTTAATACCTCTGAAATGACAAATTAAACATTGACCAATTTGTCAAATATTAGAGGCAGAAATTGTGAAGATAGACGATCTGCAATACATGCTCACAACGCCTCGCAACGCGAGGCGTTGTGAGCATGTAGATCTGCTATTTTCACAATAGAACCGTGTTATCCAAATTCCTCAACTCTTAGTGCTCGTCAGGGTGCCGGGTCCCCAGTTAAAACATGATTATTTCGGGGGTCACGGCCTGAAAAGGTTGAGAACCACTGGCATACACTACCTGTCTTTGGGCATTGCGCATAGGAGTAAGCGACCTGTTATTGAGCTGAATTATTGTTGTATAGTCCTGGAAATTGGGTTAAATATTCTGGAAAAGTTTTGGAAATTGGTAAAAATGTGTGGGAACCCTGAGATGTGCTATAGGTCAGTGGTCTTCAAAGTGAGGGCCTTGGATGCCGTAAAGGAGAGGCAAATGCAATGAAAGTTATTTCAGTTAATAAGACAGTTGGCATCCCTATTCTGGACATGTCATTGTCAAACTCTTTCAAAAAGATGTAGCAGTCCTACAAGCTCAACGCGATCAGCTATTTGTTTTTTTTTTGTTTGTTTTTAAAGCCATTTTACAACAGCAGGGTTAGAGGGCTATGATTTCTTTGGCATGAGCGAGTTGAATTATATATATATATATATATATATATATATATATATATATATATATATATATATATATATATATATATATATATATATATATATATATATATATATATATATATATATATAATTTTAATTCTATTTTTCTCCAAAGATTTGCACACATTTTCATGACTTTTCAAAAATAGATCTACAAGCTCATACCGAGTGTCGCGCTGGGAGCTTGTATATCTGCTGTTTTTGAATAGCTAAAGACCATAGTGTTAAAGTGGTTAAAATCTAAAGCGCCACCGATGCGTTCCCGGTCTGAATGGGTTGACAGGGAAAAGAAGGGACTTCGTTGCACGTTGAGAAGCTACCAGGATAAAGGTTCATTGAGGACAATGTTTTCAACTCAAACAGGTCTTCGTCAGGGTCTGAGACCTGATGGAAGTGTATCTTGGGAGTTTTCCATGGCCTGCGTGTGGACACTGGACAGCCCTTCTTTTACTACATTTCTATTGTTGTCCAGCACCGGTTTTAATATATGTATATTTTTTATGTGCACTGCATTGCCGTGGACTCTATTCCTGATGTTTAACACCAACAGTTTGTTCTTGCAGTGTCAGATTCAGTCTCATGTTTGTTATCTATTTATGTGCAGGTCTGTATCTAATGATTTCTACTTTGGATTGTTAAAAGTATGGATGTTTGAGAGAGAGGGAGAGAGAGAGATCACTGTGTGTGCAGAGATTTGTTTTGTAGCAGCTCGATGTATTTCGAAAATTAAATAAATAAAATTGTATGTTGATTTTCTTTTTTTTTAAATTTATTATTTCCAGAGTTTGAGTAAATGGATGAACTGGCTTCTGGAATAAATTCAATCATGCATCGTGGAGAGAGTAAAAAATAAGTGTAAAACCAAGACTTTAATTTGGGTCCCACCACCTGTAAGATCAGCAATGAAATAAATGTTTATTGCATCAAACAGCAGTATAGCATGAAATCCAATAAAAAGATTTACGCTTCATCTAAACAAAATTCAAAAGAACATCAAGGATGTAAAACGATAGTCATCAACTCATTCATTCCACTGGCAAAAACAAAAGTAAAGTTTTAGTCCAAATTAATGTGCCAGCAGTAGGTGAACATCACTTGACCACAAAACCTAAACCTAGTTGACTGGAGTCCCCCAGAGCTCTGTACTAGGCCCCATCCTATTTCACGCTACTAAATAGCGTAGCTGAATATAGCCGATCTACCAGCTCACAACACGTCTCCGTGCTACGACTTGTGAGCTTGTAGATAAGCTATTTTCGCCGAATGTCCCCCCCCTAAGAATAGGGCCGGTGGGGTCCAAGTCATCTGATAAATTGCTGACAGACCTGGAACATCCCAAGTCGATTACAAGAGAATGATGGTCTTAACACAATGATCCGATTTCTCAGGGCAGGCATCGAACATTTCCCTTTTTTAACGACTTTTAACAAAAGCACATACCCACCCCCCAAAAAAGAACATTTTTGTGGGCAGGAAGCTATTTATTTATTGTATAGACCCCCTGTGGCCTAATTGTGTATACCATTTTGACATGTCTAAAACATTACAGTACATTCAATATGTTCTCAAGTTACAGTTACATTTAGTTTTTGTAGGGAGCAGAATCCTAGGCCAGTGAGTCGCTGTGGGAAGGGGGTTCATCCTTATTTCCTATAGAATGGGTTGGATTATAAAACTTAACAACTTGTAAGCTTGCTGCTGCTGCAAAAAAAAGAAACAAGTTAATAAAAACCTCCCAATTAACAAACAGGTCCACATTTTACAGGATGTACAATAAAAAAAGAGGACTCCATTCTAGAATTCAAGGATGCAATGCAACAAAGACAGAAAAAAAAAACAATGTCTCTTTTCTGTGTCCGTCTAATGGAAGATTATGCATAGAGAAATGTATTCAAGGAGCAAATAAAGTGTCTAAAGTCTACTCCCTAAACAATGCCACTGACACGAAAAGGCAGCGTCGGCCATTTGTATCACGTTCTTTTTTTATTTATTTTTTTACTTCTTTTCTGAGGTACTGTGCGGCAAGGCGGAGCCATGCTCATGTAAGGCTTTGTGGTGTTAAATAAAATCATATCGGGGCGTCGGAAAGGCAGAAACCACTTAAACCCCGGCATCCGAATGGCGGCGGAAAGCTTTTCACGGAAAACTGCCGCTCGACAAGCTCACAGCGCATTGTGTGGCCCAAGACGGAAATACTGTGGCAAGACATGCCATCTCCGGTTTACTTCCCGTATCTGTGTGAAGTGGGCGGATGCCTCTTTAGGAGACGTGAAGCAGGTTGGAGTCTATCCATTTCCAATGGAAGAAGTGAACGTGAACGCAGCTTCTGAACCATTCTTTAGCCCCCGTGGTCACTGAACTAAATATTGGACCCGATCGCCACATGCCACACAATATTCCCCAAATGTTCATACTAAAATGTATTTTTAGTATACAAAATAAGGAGAAATTCTACTTTATTATCAACCTTTCTCTGTCCCAGCAACACACTCTCGTGGGATCATCTAGCACCAGTAAACGGGACGTTCGCGAGATTTGCCGTCAGACGCCCGGCGCCCACTTAGGAGACCATTTGTAGGATTTGTGTACCATTTCGCCCTCTAGTGGCTCCAAATGGGATTACGTATCTTCATACATGAATCTTTGGCTGTGAGCTTGTCGACCGGCTATTTTCAGCTTTCCCCACATTAACAGAAAACAGAAAATACACTAGTATAGAGCCCTGAGGGACTCCGGTCGGTCACCCCTATTATAAAGGGTTTAAGTGGTTAAGAGCTTCTTCTTTTTTTTCTGAAGTCAAGCGGTCAAACATTAAGCAAGCTTGTAGTCAGTCACAGTACGATCACGAGTTTCATTCGTTTTTTTAAAAATGTTTTATTCCCCGTTTCAATTCTACTGGTTTCAAGTGTGTCTTCTAACAAGCATTTAGGATGCAGCATAACGGCTCGTCCACACTGCCCGCGATGAGAGCGACGCAAAGCGATGAAATCTCATTCATCTTTACTGTATTCTTTTCAATGAGACTGTCCTGACGTACCGCCAAGCGACGACGCGGCGTGCAGCAACGTCGCCGCCGGTCCACCCCCTCCCATATTCGCTCGTAGAGTCTCTATTTGAGCGAGGTTTCGTGGCCATGTCCCGCCCCCCCCCAAACACGTTTTATTATTATATATTTATTTGATTGGTTCACGCTACGTTGCAACGCAATGGCCGACGCTCCATATGAGGACAGTATTTCGCACGGTGTCGCGTCGCGGGCAGGGCGGACTAGCTGTAAGAGAGGCTCTTCAGCAAACGGTTTACAGGCAGAGAGAGAGAGACAGATATGCAAACAACACAACAAGGCCTGAAATGAACTGCTGCTCGCTCACGTTCTCCACAGGATTCAGGTTTCTGTTATTTGATGCCGAGACATATGAAAAGAAATGTTCTTTAACAAAGAAAAGGAAAAAAAGCATTAGGACATCGTTAGCTTGTCGTTGTAAAATTTGATTGACAAATACAACTCGCCGCGTTACCGAGTCTAACACAAGAGTCTGCTGTAGCCGCTTTGACAGTGATTGACAGAGAGAGAGAGAGAGAGAGAGAGAGAGTGTGTGTGTGTGTGTGTGTGAGTGTGAGTGTGAGTGTGTGTGTGTGTGTGTGTGTGTGTGTGTGTGTGTGTGTGTGTGTGTGTGTGTACGTACACACGTACATGTGTGTACTTGTATTACTATACTTGTAAGGAGCCAAATGTGTACAACATGTTGTAGAATTAGATAAATTAAGACATTATGAGGACACATTTCCAGGTCCTCACAATAGAATTAGGGGTTGGAGTTAGGCCTGATTTGTAGCTTGTAGATTGGCTTTCGGTTTAGGGTGGCAATAAAAAATAAAATAAAAAAGGCATTCGTAGAAATCGCCGTCCGAAGATGTGTCCTCACAAGTTTAGTAATATAAAAGCGTGTATGTGCGTGTGCGTGTGTGTGAAGACAGAAAGTCACTGTTTTGAAGGGAAAGGCGCTGCTCCGAACGGATCCAGCTCCACTAGCTGTGTGGGCTGCTGCTGCTGCTGCTGGGGTCTGTCAAGGACTGCAGCTTCTGTGAAGGGTGCGGCCCCAAAATCATCCATGCCGTGGCTTTCTCCCAGAAGAGCACCGTGAAGAGGACCCGACCAGGACCTGCTGCTGGCCGGGGCGTCGCCCAGGCCCTGGTACTGGCCGTGTCTGCCGCCGTCCGGCGGCTGGAAGGGCTTGGCTCCGAAGGGGTCCAACAGCGCGTCCTCGCCGGGCAGCGAGGCCCCTTTGTCCTTGCCCTCGCCCATGGTTATGTCCACGCCGATGTTCTCCTTGGAGTCGGAGGTGCTGAGGAACTCGTTGCTGCTCTGCGAGTCCCTCCGGCCGACCTTCTTGTGCCTGCGGACGCGCTCCGGCGTGCGGTAGGTGGGCTTGTTGGACTTGCGCCCTCCGGTGGGCGTACCGTGGTGGCGCTTGCTGCCGTTGCCGCCGGTGGCGGCGGCGGACGCCTCCTGCTTGGTCTTCCTCTGGCGCGACGACAGCCTCTGGAGGCTGCGCTGCTTCAGCCGCTGCTGCCCGGGGCTGGAGCGCTGGTCCTCCAGGGCCGGGAGGAAGATGCTCTCCGAGCTCCTGGAGGTGGTCGGGGGCGGATCGGCGGGGCCCGGCTGGAAGGGGGAGAAGCCGAAGACGTCGATACCCTCTGGGGAGACGGGCGGGGTCTGGCCCATGGTGATGTCTCCGCTGCTCTTGGCCGACTTGGAGAGGTTGCGGTTGAACGGCGCTTTGGTGAACACGTCGAACTCGTCCATGACCTGCTGCTGCGTCTCCTGGCTGACTTGTCTGAAAGGCGCTTTGGCGAAAATGTCGGTGCTCTCCGGGGGCCCAGTGGGCGGGGCCACTCCTCCTCCTCCTCCAACGAAGGGAACGGCACCGAAAACATCCACGGAGGCGGAGGCCACTGCGGCTCTCGCCGCCTCGCTGGGAGAAACGGGAGGGGTGATCAGGGTTGTTCCAGAGGAATCCCCCTGAGGAGTTCTGCCGGGGGCGGCGGCTGCGTGAGCGCCCTTAATGGCGGCCTGGGCCTTCTTGGAGCGTTGCTGCCCCGGCTTGGCCCGGCCGGGGTCCGAGTCCGAATCGGAGCTGTGCTTGTCGTCTTCCTCGTCGGCCTCCTCCTCGGAGTCCATGAGCAGAGGCCTCTGGAAGCCCAGGTTCTCCGGCTCCGTGTCGTCGTTGAACTCGCCATGCTCTAGGGGTGGGAAGAAAAAAATAAAAAGATTCACTCAAATATCAAGATTTTTAATGCCAGGATATTTGTGAAGAGAAGACGTTCGCACACCCAATTCCTCTCAAGCAGGTGCAGAGGTAACAGAATAGTAGAAGTGGGAACGTTTCGGTCATGAGAACTTCCTCAAGCTCGATATTGTCACGATATTAAAATCAAATCGTCAAGTTCAGAATCAAGAATCTTTCAGATTAAAAAAAATATAAAATGTATATATTTGTATGTTTTATTGAATGTTTTCATGTCAGAAAGACTGACTGACTTTATCTGGCTCTATTGAAGTGTATGATTAAATGTGTCATGGTTTGTATTGTTTATAATTGTTTTTAAATGTTGAAGTACATAAAAAGTAAAGTGACTTGGGAAAAAGAAAATCTAAAAAAATCGCAACAATCGTTGAATCGCAGAATCGCAATTTAATAGAGAAAGGCAATATGACTGGAATGGTCCCCGTAGGCATGGAGATGGTGTGAAACGGGGAGGTAAGGGAATCGTCCCACGCCTACCGTGCTCGCTGTTCAGCCCCTCGTCCTCCTCGGGCTCGTCCTCCTCGCTGCTCTTGGGGGAAGGGGGGTCCGACTCGAAGTCGCTGTCGGACTCCTCGCCCCCCGTCCTGCCAGACGCGTGGCCCTTTCTGCCCGCTCTGGCCTCCTTGGCGATGGGGGGCTCCTCGGACGCGGCGGTGGGGTCGGACGCGGCGGCGGGGACGTGCACGGCGTTAACGGGGGCAGAGATGAGAGCCTCCTCGCCGGTCTGCTCCGCCGCTGTGGCGTTGATGCCTGCGGAAGCAAGAATGGTGCCTTTTAATATTGATGTTTAGGACATTTGAGTTAAATATCTATCTCCTAACGTCCTGCTTTACTGAATCTGCATTGAAAGTGTTAATCACTTAAAGGCCCACTTCATTTTGCATTTTGCATCATGCAAAATGCATCACTAGTCATGCTGAAATACTAAAATATCTCAAAACACAGATGGAACACAAAAAAAAACTAAGGATTGTGTTGATCGTGTCCCAAACAACAATAAACTAAGATCTGGTTGTCCCAGAGGTGAAGTGGGCCTTTAAAGGAGTAGTTCACCACCAAAATGACTTTTTTTTCCTATTGATTACTCAAGCCATGGAGACTTGAATTCGTGGATGTTTTTTTTCTTTTTTTCCGCATTCCTAAGACAATAATTTCATTACAATAAATGTACCCCCATTGATTCTGGATTTGGGCCCCCATCCAGAAACAATGGGGATAAATCAACAATGGGGGTAAATCTACTATAATAGTTATATATAGTTATATATATAAAATATTATTGAACTCAAAGTCTCCAAGGCGTGAGTAATCAATGAACTACTCCTTTAAACCCTGTATACTTGGTTGTCAGGAGTCCCACCCAGGGGTCCAATACAGGCCCCCTTCCTTTTCCGCTCTACGCCACATATCTCAGTGAAACGTTGTTGTCACGTCACACAGTTACAGAGTGGGTGAAATGCTTCTTAAACGACAGCTCTCTAACGTCAAAGGAAGAGTTAAAACTGGAAAGAGAGGAAGGAACACATACAAAATAAATGCATATAACTAGCAGTAGGTTTGTAAAAAACGGTTTTGTTTGCATGTGTGTAGCAGCAGAGTAGCTCAGCCTGAATCCCAAAATCCCCTGGCCAAGGAGGGGGGACTCCCTCTCAACCAGGGACGTGCTGGCCATTGGGAAAAGCGGGACAACTCCCGAACGGCCGGTTCATTCCTGGCCGGTCCAGGCCGGCCATTAGGAAAAAAATAAATAAAAAATGTCGGCCTTTGTTCCATTTTGGGGCTGGGCGGCCAACAAAGTAAATCGTCACTGTCAGGCAGAAACCTCGTATATCCAAGTTTCAAATTTGTAAATTTTTTCGCAAAGCGAAGCCCTGCCTCATCATACAATGCCGTCGCACAAAAGTAGTGAAAACAGCCGATCTACAAGCACACAACGTTGTGTGCTTGTAGATCGGCTGTTTTCACTAGTTTAAATCCTTTTTAAAATGATAAATACAAAACAAACGGTTTTGGACATACAAGGTTTCCACCCGACAACAACAAAATATAACTCATGTAATTGGCCCACTGGCTTGTCACTTTGTCACAAATCTTTGAGTAGCAGCAGCGCTATAGAGAGAGAGATCTCTCTCTATAGCGCCCAATGAGGGCCTCTCCAACTCTTTCCCGGGCTGAATCAGGGGCCCAGCATGTCCCTGCTCTCAACCTAGCGCTAGATGTTCGGTTTCTCACGTGAGAGACCCGAGTTCAAATTACGTTCCTTAACTACACATAGTTAAAATGTCACGATGATGCTGGACATGATGACGCATGGGACACGAGATCCAATTTAAAGTCTCATTCATGTTTAAGACTTTGATGTTAAATGGCAGCCATAAAAGATGTTCCCTGGGGATCTAAAAGGCAGCAGAAAAGTAGAGTGGAAGAGGGTGGGGCCAGATTGTAGGAGGCAGATTGTTTTGCTCCAGTGTTGCTTTGGTCTTTCTTGTTATAAATGTATAATAGATGTAAGGAAGTAGCATTAGTGAAATATGGATTTCAATCCCGGGAGGGTTTCACTCTGTGTGTGTGTGTGTGTGTGTGTGTGTGTGTGTGTGTGTGTGTGTGTGTGTGTGTGTGTGTGTGTGTGTGTGTGTGTGTTGGATGTCGACATTTTTTGATTTCCATAGTGATTATTCTATCAATTATTTTTCATTACAACGCATTGCGAGCTTGTAGATCTGCTCTTTTCACTATTAGATTCTTTATATATATTTTTTTACTTCATATTCTTTTTTTAAAAATTGCTTAACTGTTGCAACGGTTGCACGGTCCCTAAATGAGGAATAGTTGCAACTTTAGATTAACATCCCATGTGAGCTTGTAAATGTGCTATTTTTTAACAGCCAAAGTATACAATCATAATGGTTCAAATTATTGACATTTTATCAACTCATTTTGGGGGGTACCAGGTACCCCAGGTACTTTGAGAACCAATTCTGTAGGTACAGGGTGGTTGCAGACCGTGGCCCCGGACACAAGGGCTCTGGTGTTGCCTTTTCCAGTGCTGATGACTCTAGAATATGCAGCTTATTCATGATCCATAACAAAAGATGCAATTTTAACCCATTTAGAACGGGTACACATTATGTGTATCATTATTTTATGCTTTAACTATTGAAAAACAGCAGATATACAAGCTCACAGCGCGGCACCGAGTGCCGCACTGCGAGCTTGTAGATCTATTTTTCAAAAATCGTGAGAATTAGAATTTTGACCCGATTCTATAAGTGTCCTTAGAATCCTTCTAAGATTTTTGAAAAACCTATGTTTCTATGTCAGCAATCTGGCTAGCCATTGTCAAAGAAAAGGTCCTTTTCACTTAAATGGAGCTCAGTTAGTCTGTTCTTGAGAGACTACTATGTCAGTGGTTCTCAAACCTTTTCATGTGAAGGACCCCCAAAATTATATGTATTTGGCCACGGACCCCCATCTCAAAATATTTAGTTCCAGGGACCACCCAGAAGCAAAATTTGAGTTACAAACGTTCGCTTAAAAAATACATATATTCAAAGATTTGCACACATTTTCACGACTTTCAAAAATAACAGATCTACAAGCTCGAAGCGCGGCACTCGGTGCCGCGCTGTGAGCTTGTATATCTGCAAAGCAAACTGGTATGTTTTTAAGTGTACTGTACAGTATATGGACATATCTGGGCTAGCTAGGGGTGCGACAGTTAAATCAATTTAATAGATTGTAAATAAGTGATTTGAATGAAATATCTTTTTGGGGGGAGGGGGATAACATTTAGTTTTCAACAGTTCTAAACATGTATCCTAGCCTCGTACCCGCCCTCTTCCAGAAACCATTTCATTTATGTTGGTCGTTTACTAGGCCAGGGGTTCCCAAACCTTTTTGTCTAAGGGCACCCCATAAATATTTCTTTAATCCGAGGCACCCCTACATTATAATTTTCACCCCCAGCACCTTATATTTATAGCATATGGTCGTTGTCGGGTGGAAACCTTTTATGTCCAAAACCGTTCGTTTTGTATTTATCATCTATAAAATGTACTAAACAGTGAAAACAGCAGATCTACAAGCACACAACGCCTCGCGATGTGCGTTTGTAGATCGGCTGTTTTCACTAGTTTTGTGCGACAGTCTTCTATGATGAAGCAGGGCTTTGATTTACCAAAAAATGTACACATTTGAAAATTGGATACAAGGTTTCTGCCCGACAGTGACGATATTTTAGTGATTATTTTGCGAGGAAAACGTTGAGATAATAGCCATTTCGGTTAGAACTGACTGAAAATAACTTTGTACTTCAAGTTTAATATTTTCAAGTGTCCAAATAAATTCCAAATATTATCAAATTATCTCACGGCACCCCAGGGTGCCCCGTCACCCACTTTGAAAACCCCTGTACTAGGCTACATTGCCCAAACAATTAGATTGGCCATGTTCGCATTACAAAGTTTTATGACAAAGTATTAAATGGGGCTTAAGTCGATTATCAGACGTAATCATAACTATCAAAGAACACACTTCAAAACGATTCATAAAAAAGGTAATCATCAATAGTATAATCGCTAAGTAAAATCATCATTGATGACCTCTGTTTGCAGCCCTTGACAGCACATAAAAGAAAAGACAGCCATGTCAAACAGAACATCTTGCTCATGTGGTGTTGTGGTGGTGGGCAGATATACTAAACTAAAACCCCCTCATTCACCTCCTAGACTTTAGAAAGCCATAAGAAAGGAATCCAAATAAAATCGATACTGGCTTTTGAATATGGTTTTATTTATAAGTAAACATTCTAGAAAGAAATACATTCACACTCACAGTATGATACATAAGACCATTTACACAGTCTGATGAGAAAACAAAACAGAACATACAACTTATTCACCTAAAGAGGTTGTATCTTTTTCTGCATGAGTTTGTACCTGTTAACTGTTTAATATTTAGTACAGCTAAAACTTGTTTAGGAAGAGCTTTGACATTCTACAACTGACACATCTGATGAACATCAGTGTGTACTGTATATACGTACACTGTATGTATTTATATATATATATATATATATATATATATATATATATATATAAAAAAGGTTTCCAAAGATTTAGTGATCAAAAGTGGAAAATAACAAATTGAGTGGAAACCACACCCAAAAAAAAGAAAGAAAAGAAATTACAAAAAAGACAAATATTGCAAAAGTAATCAATACAATATAATGAAAACAGCTACATAAAAAAATTGATGTGGCCTTCACAATTCCTATAAATGTTTGGCTAATATTTCACATTTTCTTGCACTTAAAAAAAGAAATAATAAAGTGCAGTAAATGGCTCTTGGTTGTCTTGTTCTCAACTTTCTACAAATCATTAGCCTTTTTTGATACGCCTATCCAAATGATTATCCACCGATACACAGCATGAACAAGATGTTTCTGAGTATGGCTGTCTTACAAAAATGAATATGGAACAAAGCAATTATCAAACACAATTAACAAAAAAATATCTTCACTTTTTTTTCCCCCGTAGTTCAAATAGAAATAAGCTAGCAGTGATAAAAAAACAAAAAAACAAAACATGAGATGATATTGGGGAAGTGGGCAATCTCTTTTGCCACGGTCCAATCCCAACTTACCTTGGGCAAAGAAAATGTACATGTATGGTTTAACCAGTTAATAAGTATTGCAACCCAAGCACCATAGTGTACATCTCAGGATGATAAGGATAGATGGTTAATGTGTAATAATTTATACCTCACTGCATGATCACGTCCCTCAACGAAAACAAGAGGCTCCCGAACCGGAAACGTTTCATGTGAAAATCTGTCATTTCCTTCGAGCGACGTGAAAGTATAAATTACTGTGGAAAGATAATACTACGGCCTGCATGAGAGTTGGTAAACATGCAATCCTTTCTGGATTGTATGGAGCATGAACTTTTGTTTTGCTAGCTTACTTCTTCATTTCCATGGTCATGTGCCTTCCTGCTAGTGTCTGCTCACATAGATAAATGATGTAGTATGTAACCCCGGAGTCGCACACCAAAACTCAATGATTTACGATCAGCAGATTGGCTATTATCAGCTATCGGTAGATCTGCTTATCGATTCTTTGGGAATGCTGCCACTTAGCCATCTCCTCCGGGTATGGGTTTGCACTGTGACACCGGACCAATGGAACGGGCAGAATCGAAAACTACTAATCCGAGCTCCCCAGGACAAGAACCAAGAAGTAGTGGTTTGCAGAACCACATTAAGTGCGTATAAGTTTCTTCCATTACTATGTGGTCATGGTGTTGGTGGTGAGATGTTTTGTAAGCGCAGAATCATTCGGTTATACTAAATAAGCCAATAATTGCTCAACAAATGTCAACAGACGGCATAGTAATAATAAAAAAAAAAGACAAAGACCAGCCTCGTTCAGCCTCACTCCCTTCTTGTTCTATGTTCTAATCTCTTTTCTAGTCAAGTCATTCTCTTTCAAATAAATCACATTAAGTCTAGAGAACGTGTTCATCCTGCCAATGCCAACTAAGAACTAACAAATGACTTTACTGCTTAAATCGACTTCTCCGGAGGAATTAAGACATTAAATCTTCACTCACACTCTCTGCTCAACTAACATAAAAATCTGCCGTTTGGTAAATAACATACTTTAGATTCCTGGACGCATCGGGGATGGAAAGGGGGGGGGGATAATTAAATGTGTTACTGACACCACTGAGCAAACAAATCGTACACCAGACCAACTGAGCTTTTTCCATTTGATTTAACCACAAACTGTTCTTATTATGGGCATGCCATTAAAGGCACAACTTCAACAAAAACTAAAATATAGCCTAGACCTACTTTATTTATACTTTGTCGTGAGCCGATTTACAAGCTGCTTGTAGATCGGCTATTTTCGCTGTACGACGAAATACCTGCACATGGCTAGCCGCGGGATAACAGAGATGCATTCGTATAGTTTTGTATGTGTGTTGAACGCAAAAATTGGAAGCTGGCACATCACGGTCGATGTGCAGTAACCTACTGTGATTGTCACACATGCATGTTTCAACACCGGGGTCTGGCACCTGTTTGGAGGAATGATGTACCAAATTTGGACCCTGACTTTTGTTGGGACACAGTATGGTCTAACATTAGGCTATCTTCTAGAAATCCAGACCATCAACAAATTCATTTAAATTTTGTTCATCGGACTTATTTAACTCCCCGCAGACTATGTGCTATGAGGATTTTGAATAATCCCAACTGCACTCTCTGCGCCTCAAATAGTATTGGTACCTTCCTTCACATGGTTTGGGAATGCCCAAATGTGTCGTCATTCTGGAATATGGTTGCCTCAAAACTTTCAACTATTTTTAGTATCAATATCATATCTTCTCCTTCTTTATTTTTATTAAATGACGTCTCACAGTTGCAACTAAACAATATACGCAAGCGCATCTTCTTTGCTGGTGTAACGGCGGCGAAGAAGATGGTAGCTACGCGGTGGAAACCTCCTCATACGTTAACGTTTCGCCAGTGGGCCTTAACCTTTCTAGATATAGTATATTTAGAGCAGTCGATAGCAAGGTTACACGGAGCAAAAGAAGAAAACATTAATATGTGGTCGGACATTGCAGATAAGCTTAAGGCTATGATTCAAGAAATCACTATATAGTGGTAACAGCCTAGCACAGGCATGCACTATTGTACATTCCGTGTTGGTCCGGGGAAAGGGGGTGGGTGGGTTTTCTTTTCCTTTTCTTGTTTTACTATTGTTTGTGTTGTTTGTCTGTTAATTGCATTTTTCTTTTGATTATGGAAAATAAAAATATTTGATAACAAAAAAAAAAACACCGGGGTCTGGCACGAAAACTAAAACTAAAAAAGCTGTGTCAACATTGTTGGCCAGTTATAATAAAATGCCACATTAAGGCACTTGATGCATCCCCAAGCTGAAACCACTGCCTAATTAGTTCCAACCCAAAAGAAAATAACTTAGTGCCCTCGAAGAAAATGCTTCAATTACAACAATAGAAAGACTTGACTCTAAGTCGTATAGATGGAGCAACCAAAGTATCCTTTCAAACTGGAAAACCAGATAATCACCTAATGCAAAGCAACCTAAGCACTGGCGCACACACGATCATGCGCGCGCGCGCACACACACACACACACACACACACACACACACACACACACACACACACACACACACACACACACACACACACACACACACACACACACACACACACACACACACACACACACACACACACACACACACACACACACACACACACACACACACAGGACGTTATGGGGCTGATCAAAAATTCGTAACAAATTTTGTCATGCCAGCCTTTTGGAATGACATGTTGAAAACAAAAAATGATTTCAGTATTTAGTGTTCCCTTCAAAATGTTTAGATTAGTTTCTTCTTTTTGGGGGCTGTTCCTCTACTCAGTTTGAAAAGAACATACCTAAACTTCATACATTTTACACTTGATATAATCTAGCTGGAAGTTCTATACTTATGTGCGTTTTGGGGTTTATATTGCATGACCATCGTATCCTACACTAGTTATTGTTGATGCATTACAATCTTTTTTTAGGGACATAACAGATGGTTTATAAAAGCGAGGGGGGGAAATAAAATAAAACTTTTACATAGTCTCTTCGCCCGATCTACAAATATGCAAGTGTTTCAAATACGTAACAAATAACTTCTCTAAATTTCCTATCCAAAGAACTACCGATTCAATTCACATTTACGGAGCAGGAAGTACAGAGGCACAAAGCTTATTGCCGCCAACAACGTAATATACGTAGTTTAGGAGAAATACTGCACTTTTATATTCACATTTTTAGAACAAAATTTATGATTTCAAATGGGGAGAAAAAGAAACCGCATGCATTCGGGATTTGTTGTAAACCAAATTCGGTTTCGGGGGTGGTTGTTGAAATCAGCCTCCAACATAAAGTGCACAGTCCCAACCAGAGCATTTTGAGGCTCAAACCCCATTAAAACCCATTTAGGCCTAGAATAATTGAATGCTGAAAATGTGTGCAAATCTTTGAATATATGTATTTTCAAGGCGAACATTTGTAACTCAAATTTTGCTTCCGGGGGTCCCTGGAACTAAATATTTTGAGATGCGGGTCCGTGGCCAAATAAATATCTGTTTGGGGGTCCTTCACATGAAAAGGTTTGAGAACCACTGACATAGCAGTCCCTCAAGAACAGACTAACTGAGCTCCAGTTAAGTGAAAAGGACCTTTTCTTTGACGATGGCTGGCCAGGTTGCTGACATAGAAACATAGGTTTTTCAAAAAACCTTAGAAGGATTCAAAAGACACTTATAGAATCGGGTCAAAATTCAAATTTTCACGATTTTAAAAAAATAGCAGATCTACAAGCTCGCAGCGTGACACTCGGTGCCGCGCTGTGAGCTTGTATATCTGCTATTTTTCAATAGTTAAAGCATAAAATAATGATACACAATAATGTGTACCCGTTCTAAATGGGTTAAATGAAAATGTTTATGGTTTCTTTTTTTCAGGAAAAGGAATCATTGCATCACTCTTTCAATGTCTGAAAGGAGCACTATGGTATATCGATGTAAACAAATGGCAAACAGCCATGACATTGGAAGTTTTGTTGGTTTAAATATGATACATTTGACACTTAACAGAACTGAAAACTTTTCTATAGTTTCCTCCAAACATGTTCATGTTGAGCATGTTTTCGTGTCATTTATTTGCTTAGTCTCACTACTACTGATTGGTACAGTTACATATTTAAAGGTGGTGTGAAGTGATTTTGTTAAAATAAGTGTTAAACAGCTCTATATTCTTATAGTAATCACTGCTATAGAGTGTTTTTTTATTTTTGTTTGTTTTTTTGCAACAGCAGGGGTCTCCCCGTGTCTCCAGCTATTTAATAAAGAGGAAATACATTTTCAGGTCGGCAATTTGATCTAATTAGGAGAGAGAACTCAAACAATTGAAATTGGAGGTGATGAAACAAAAACATTGAGCAGACAAAATTGGAACACTATACAATTAATTAATTCTGATAGAATGATTGCTGTGCGGTTCTCTCTCCTGATTGGACACAAATGAAAAAGCATTTATTTTACTATTGCTTACTAAAAAGCTGGAGTGACGGAGAGACCATTGCTACTGAACTGAACTCTAAAGAGATGATTGCTATCAGAATACAGAGCTTAACCTTTTATCACAAATGATCACTTATACCCTCTATAAGAAAAAAGAAAACTGCTGCAACACGACGGTTGTAAATCACGTTCAAACCAACGGTATTAAAAAAGAAAGAAAAAGACGACTGTATTGGGATCAGTCTTTGGCCAGTTCCTTTGGGCCTCAACTAGTACTTCTTCAAACACACATCATTTGCCTTATATTCCAACAAGGAAAATTATCTCACCTCATAACATTTCTGTAATGTACATTAAACACAAGCACAACTCACACAGGCTACTTTGGCCATGGGAAAAAAAAGGAACAACAGAAAGCGTTCATTGGTTTGGGGGCCCCCGCATTTCTGGAGCTTTGTATGGTTGGCATAGCAGGTCCCGACAGGGGTTAGGGAACGGCGGGGAAGGGAGGAGGAGGAGGGACAGGAAGCCAAGGTTGGGGACAGTTCTGAGAAAGGGAAGGGGCAGAGAATGAGGGAGGGGTGGGTGGGTGGGTGTGGGTGGCTCCACAGTGTCGGGTGGTGGTCCCTCAAGGGTGGAGACTCGGCTAAGACTTGCCTGCGCTGGCCACGAAGGGGACGGAGCCAAAGAGGTCCTCGGGCAGGAGCGGCTTGGCGCTTGGTGCTCGCTGCTCCGTTTCCGTGCTGGCGGCGGCGGTGCCACCCTCCACCGGCTTCTCTGTGGGACAGAGGGACACGGTCACACATCAGCTAGGAGAGACTATAGAGTTCTCAACGGGTCTGACAATCGAGCATACTGCTATTCCCCTGTTACTGAACAAACACTCTATAGCGAGATTACAGTCTGAATATATTAGAGCTTTAACCTTGTTACACTGGTTATACTGTAGAGCAGTGGTTCCCAAACGTTTAGCTGGAGACCCAGTGTTTGGGAACCAGTGCTGTAGATGGTAAAAGTCAAATAGGCCACTTGCTTGCTCTGAGCATGTCGAACTCTCGGTCCAGGAGCTCTTCCTCTGTGAGTTTGGAGAAGTTGTCCTCTCCGAAAGGGTTCCAGCCGGACATGTCCGGAGGGTTGCTGACCGCTGCACTGCTGCAGCTCTGAGGGCTGGGCGTGACCGCCACGTCCGTCCCCAGGAGAGGAGTTCTGCTGCAAGAGACACAAAACATGGGATCACCTTGTGGTCAGAGGTCAGGTCACAGCAGCACACATGGGCTGTTCAGATGATGTTAATCAGTCCCATCCCTGGGTATAAAGAAACGTGCCATTTGTATTTTGTTAAGAAATGTCTTAGAGCTGTGGTTTTCAACCAGTGGTCCGGGGACCACCAGTGGTCCTTGAGAGAGTTCCATGTCCCCAGCTAAATGATGGAGAGGTGGTAACAAATTGGACCCTTATAGATCTTTAACTCTCAAGAGTTAAATTATTGTTAAACACTTGCAGTACTTTGAGTTAGGGTAAGGGTATGGTATGTCTAAAATATATAGGGAGCATATTCCAAGCTGAAAAAGCTCTATGAAGTACAGTTCTCATCATACTATTCTGGTTGTGGTTTGGTACCTACCACCAGATAACCTGAGCTCACTTGACTTGGGTATAATGTTCATGACAGAAACCTGAAAATAATATGTTCATAAAAGAAGTGCGGTGTGTTGTTCCACATGCATGAACATCAAAAGAAAATATTTTAATTTCACCTCTACGATTAAGCGTATTAATTGTTTATGCATCTCACCTACATTGGTACGGAAAGAACAGATGGTACCACAACAATTGCGGACAAAATCCTATCCAACAATAACAACATATTCTTATGTTATTATTCTAAAGTCTGAGAGGCTAAATGTCATCAAATGGTGGTTTGTGGCTCAAATGCAGAATAAATAATGGTCTTTGATATGAGAAAGGTTGAAAACCACCGTCTTAAGCCGGTTTTCCATACCACTTTTTAGCCCGACACTACACGACACGGCACGACACCGCACCGCACCGCATTTTTTATGTAGGTTTTCCACTACAGTACCCTCCCCTCCTCTCCTCCTCCCCTCTCCCCCTCCTCCCCTCCGCTCCCAAAATATATCGACGCCCCTTTCAACATACGGATACTCGTTCTCAGTCTGTAAACACAACGGAGATGCTAACTTGCGCTAATTATTTTTAGAGATGTGGTGGACAATGTTTTAGATGCCACACACTCACACAGGTCTTCATCGAGTCTTTACAACTATAGCGACGACTAACGTCGGGGTGAACATAGTCAAATAATAACTTTATTGGCCAAACCACACAAAGAAGAGTAGAGGCTAGTTGCGCTAGCATACATGCTAAGCTACAGTACAGTACATGTAGGCTACTGTAGATTCTTTTCCCCATTCAACACGGAGATGTGGTGGACAATGTTTTAGATGCCACACACTCACACAGGTCTTCATCAAGTCTTAACAACTATAGTGACGACTAACGTTGGGATGTTAATGGTCAAATTATAACTTTATTGGCCAAACTCCCCAAAGAAGTAAGCTAATGTAGAGGCTATGCTAGCGCAGCAACAGGACAGTACATGTCATGTAGGCTACTGTAGATTCGTTCAACACATGCAGTTACAAATACAAACAGGAGACATCTCACTGAGATCTATATAAAATAACGGATTGCCGACGCATTTGCCGTTGATAATTGCGACTCGCGACGATATAGCTTGGTGCTTCGTGGTATCTCAACTGCAGGGCTGGGGAACACAATTCTGCCTAATCGTCCTCTTTATAAACAGATATATAAAACAAACAGGCTTTGCTTTTATATTTGATTTGCAGCCGTGACTGCATACTAAAATCTGTCTCAAGTTGTTGTGTTGAAAGACACAGCTCAGCCGTGAGACTCTGTCTCTGACCAATCAGTATCAGCAGCGTGTATACGTCACTGATTTGGCCTCACTTAGCCCAGGCCGGGTCCACTCGAGAGTGGAGCCGTTTAAGTACCCCGTTAAGTACCACTTTCACACCACTCTACCCAGTTCCTTGTAGTGGAAAACCTGACACAAGTGGGCGGTGTGGTGTGGAGTGGTGTGTAGTTGGGCCTGTGGAAAACCGGCTTTAGAGGACCATAACAGTGGCATGTATTGTATGTATTGCCTGCTTTCAGGTCATAAACTCACCTTCTCCTGCTGATGTCTTTGTCACACGTTATGGAGAAAGTTAGGGATTCGGGAAATTCAAATTTTGTTCATAAAAGCAACATTTTCTCCAAGGACTATTAAAACATATATTTTTTCAGCCACACTTTCCAAATCAATCCTGGATTTCTAGTGCATTAAAACATGTGAATTCACACGACCGGGATGGTTAAAAAAGGCAAGTCAACCAATGGCTTCCTGGGAGAAAAGAAAAACACAATAGCAAGAAAAACTAAACTGTATCACAGTGTGCATACGTGTGTACAACATTAGACCTAAACAAAAGTCCTTTAGGGAAACGCTGAAAATCATTTTGGAAGACCCTTCTGCATTCCTAATTCCAGCATCCAAATAAACATTTCAAAACTGCATGTGCTCTCACAGTGACAGCTGACCCTACGACGCCTCATGAGTGTCGGATGCTGTTTGAGTGGAGGGTTGGAGGGGTGGAGGAGGAGGGGTTTGAGCAGGAGTTTTCAACTGATGGTCCGTGAAGGAATTACATAGGGTCCCTGATCATGCATTTAGATTGCCTGGCGGTGCCAGCCTCTATCACACACTTTGTTTTGGGAAGAGAGTCCGGGATTGGAGGGAGAGATTCCATTTCTGGGGGGGGGGGGGGGGGGGCTAAAGCCTGGTGAAGTCGGCCAGAGCTCTTAATTGCTCCCTTTGAACTTCAAAAGGGTTGTGAACTGCAAGTGTCAATATCTCGTTAGTCAACGAAAGCATCAAAGACTACGACCTGTTTGATGTCTGTAATTAGAGTGGAGGGGGGATGTGTTTGTATACACACAGACTCGCCTGATTGGCTGAATGGTTCTGAACCAGGCCACCACCCACCACGTGCCCCAAGCCTACAGCCCTGATTGGCTAGCCCTTTCATCGGGCTAGTGGAAAAAGCTTATTTAATGTGAAGGGCCAGACTTCACTACAACACCACTACCGCCAGGGGGTGGTGTTGAGTGCAGTCTGGTTTATTAACCAGGCAAGCATTTAGAAACATAGGAAAATTAATATTTATTATGTATTCAATTATATTGACTGTTCCACTATAGTTGAGAAACAGTGCACTAAATTACCACCCGGTGACCTATGATGACATGTCAGTGTTGTAATTTACTTGAAAGTTGGAGGTGAAGGAATTCCACAGAAAAAAAGTGTGAATCTCAAGGAGGGGAAGTGTACCAGATTTCCAGGTTGAGTCATCATTAACTAAATATACAGTATATCACATGTGTGTGTTAGGCGCTTACACAATCAGTAAGTACATCAGTTAACATGAGTTCAGAACCTTTTTTTGATAAGGGACTACATGTTATGTTTGTACTGTATATGTATGTGTTTTGTACTGTAACTTGTATTTATTTTTTAAATTATTAACTGTGGAACTCAGTTAATAATAGCGGAAATCCTCGAATTGCTGTAACCATGTGGTTTTACTGCTTTTTCAAATCAATCAATCAATCAATCAATCACCATGAGTACTAAAAGAAAACTAATCTTATAAACCCATATCCCCACCCAACACAACAGTGGTCCCCAGTTGATTCTTAAGTCAGGGTGGTGGTCCCTGCCCTGGTTCACAATCAGCTGAAACCCCCTTGGTTAGAGCTGAGCAGTGTTTCTCAACCACTGTGCCTGGGGACCTTTGGTGTGCCCCTGAGAAGGGTAAAGTGTGCCCCTTGAAACTGCTTGAAAGCCAGTATTGTATTTATCATTTTAAAAAATGATTTAAACTAGTGAAAACAGCCGATCTACAAGCACACAACGCCTCGCACTGCGAGGCGTTGTGTGCTTGTAGATCTGCTGTTTTCACTACTGTTGTGCGACAGCCTTGTATGATGAGGCAGGGCTTTACTTTGCGAAGAAACTTACACATTTGAAACTTGGGAGATACAAGGTTTCTTCCCGACAGTGACGATATTTATACCCCTGTATTACGTTGGTGTGCCCATGGATTCTTGGGACATGAAAAGTGTGCCAATGCAGAAAAAAAGGTTGAGAAACACTGGGTTAATAGGATTTGTTTGTTTGCTTTTTTTACCTGGGGTTAGTGTATGAGGGATCCACAGGGGAGGGTCCTGGGGTGGCCCCGGCTCCGGCCGCCGCCACCACGGGTGCCGCCGCCACAGGGGGATTATAGGAACCCAGGGGGAGCTGGTACTCCAGCGGGGAGGTGAGATAGGGGAGAGGTTGCTGTTGATGTGCTTGATGATGATGATGATGATGCTGTTGTTGCTGTTGCTGCTGTTGTTGCTGCTGCTGGACAAAAGCCTGTTGGTACTGGTGCAGCTGTGATGGAATGGAGAGAGGGAGGGAGGGAGGGGGGGGGGGGCACGGGAAGGGCAGGAGGGATAGGACTTGTAGATCACATGATGCACGATGACGACGACCACTTGTTATTACGTACATGTTGTTAATTAAGACAACTGGTGGTGGTGGTGGTGGTGGAGTGGAGAGCCGTTTTGGGTGTGGTTGGGTAGAGTGGGTGATTTGGGTGGGTTTGGGTGAAATAATGCTGCACAAGTTGTTGGAAAACATGTAGGACGTTATACCGTACCGAGCTCTCTAACCGTTTTAACCCATTTAGAACGGGTACACATTATTGTGTATCATTATTTTATGCTTTAACTATTGAAAAATAGCAGATATACAAGCTCACTGCGAGCTTGTAGATCTGCTATTTTTGAAAAATTGTGAAAATTCGAATTTTCACCCGATTCTATAAGTGTTTTTTGAATTCTTCTAAGATTTTTTGAAAAACCTATGTTTCTATGTCAGCAATCTGGCTAGCCATTGTCAAAGAAAAGGTCCTTTTTCACTTAAATGGAGCTCACTTCTTGAGAGACTACTATGTCAGTGGTTCTCAAACCTTTTCATGTGAAGGACCCCCCAAACTGATATTCATTTGGCCACGGACCCCCATCTCAAAATATCTAGTTCCAGGGACCACCCAGAAGCAAAATTTGAGTTACAAACGTTCGCTTTGAAAATACATATATTCAAAGATTTGCACACATTTTCACGACTTTTTCAAAAATAGCAGATCTACAAGCTCGCAGCGCGGCACTCAGTGCCGCGCTGTGAGCTTGTATATGTGCAATTTATCACTGGTTAAAGCATTCAATTTCTTTCCACAGTGTTCCACAGTGCTCCAATTATCTGCACTACTTTCTTGTAGCTGGGAACTACTTTCTTGCAGACCTTGTAGTGAATTATTAGTGAAATAGAATGATTTTTCATGTTGCCATATTGTGACCGTTTTAGAAAAGCAAAAAGCCACGCCATGGAGACACTCGGCTACAAGAACCACAACACCGAGCGGTCAGCGGGAAACAATGAGGGCGAGTGTGTTTTGGGGCGAGCGACCTGGTTACCTTTGGAACAGGAGGACCGGGCAATTATTTTGACATAATCTCGCTGCCTGGCTAAAAATTTGTATCTCTGTTATTTCCACAAGACTCACACTTGGACATGTTTTTTTTTTGTGATTCAAGGACAATGTACTGAAATCTCCTCGCTATCCCTCTCTAAGCTGTTTCAGCCAGAAGTCTGATGTCAGCAAATGAAGACATAAAACATGGGAGGTGCGTTGTCAAACTGTGCAATGAGTGAAGTTTAAGGGAAACACGACACCACCCAGACATACTTACAGTAATATTGAT
Organism: Nannobrachium achirus; assembly: GCF_963921795.1. NCBI lineage: Eukaryota > Metazoa > Chordata > Actinopteri > Myctophiformes > Myctophidae > Nannobrachium > Nannobrachium achirus. The sequence goes on from NC_137832.1 coordinate 53,963,129, forward strand.
GTTTGACCTACAATATAAAAACCATAAAACCATTCACATCACAAACACAAGATTTATTTTATTTATAATTGAATTGAAAATCGTCAAACAAATCCAAAGTGATACACAACTTAAACTGTGGAATGTAGATCTTGATTTAAACTTTTTCCAGATTACATTTTTTGTCCCCCCAAGGTTTTAAAGAAACATATCTGGACATTGTGTTTACATGAATTGTTTTTCTTTTCTTTTCCATATCATCTGTCAGGTGGAAACCTCATGTGTCTAAAACTGTTAATTTTCAGGATTCAAATTCAAAAGTGCAAAAGTAGTAGATCCACACACCCGATCCCCAACTTATCATCCCGGATCGGGTGATCCACAAGCTCGTGTGGGATCTGCTACTTTTGATGCTTATTTGAGATAATCAAAATTATTTTGCATAATCTTCATAATTGTTTAATTTTTTTAGTGTAAAGTCATTAAATGTGTCAGTAATTTCTTTGTATATTTAAGTTATTTGTCATAGCTGCCTAGTGCCATTTGTGATTATGAAGACTAAAAAACAAACAGTAACTGTATAAATGTTCCAATGCTCAATGCCAAAAACACCATTAAAATTAATCGCAATGATTTGTGTGACAATGAATCGTCAGCTTAAAACGTGTAATGGTGACAGCCCTAGCAGTGAACTGGTCCAGCAGTGTGAGTATGTGTGTTCTCACCATAGCAGCGTAGTGGGCCTGTGCAACCTGCTGCTGGTACAGAGGCTGCATCATCAGCTGCTGCTGCTGTTGTTGCTGTTGCTGCAGCAGGGCCTGTTGCTGCATCTGGATGGACTGCTGCACAGCCTGTTGGTACTGACACAAGAGAGCATTCAGAGTCAGCCTGTTGGTACTGACTAGGCCCCTGCACGGGCAAAATGTGGGCCCGGGCCCGGCCCTGGCCCGTGGACTTCAGTCCAGGCCCGGCCCGTGGCCCGTTTGGTGCTGCTATTTAAAGCCCGAGCCCGGCCCGAAGCCCGTCACCTTATTATTAATTAATTATTTGTGTGCGCTGCGCGCTGCTGCAGCTACACTCTCAAGGGGAGTCCATACTGTCACAGACCACCGAAATTTGCGTCGGAAAGGTCCAGTTCAACTACAAAATGACATCTCTTGCAACTTCTGAAAAGGATTACTCCTAATTTGAGTTCGGAAAGCTGCACGCACGTCAGAAAGTCGAAACTTTCCGACGAAAACTATGGTCGGAGAGGACGGAGACTGAGAGATGTATGTACAGCCCTCTATAGCTGTGCTCGTCTTGCGCTCTGATTAAAAGAAAGAAGTCAACACAACACAACACAACAGCACAGCAAGTAATTACACACACATCACATCACAACGCAAGAAATCTTCCTCCACCCACCGTTTGTTATGTTACTGTATATCTTCACAGCAATTAGATATTGATATTATTGTCGGCTTGCCGCCCGTGGCCATCTCGTAAAATACAGAGTATCGTCGCACGCATCCCGTAACTGATACGGGACTCGGGAGGTCGGGGAATCATTACAGGGCGATTTATTTGAGAAATGACGGTGAAATGGGTGAAACTACAGTAGTGCTCCTAATGTTCTAGTCTCGCTGTGTTCGCAGAGTCGCAGAGTAGACTTTAGCCGGGCAGATAACAGAAATAATCGTTCACTTGCGGATACAAGCACCAGAATTGGCACACATACTCCTTAGGGATTGCTCTTTTCATAAAACCATCTGGCCAAATCAAATTTCAAGATGGCGGCCATTTTTCAAGATGGCCGCCATAAAATACCATAGACCTGTCCTATTTGAATGATCTTGGTGTCAAATCATACATTTTTCACTATGTAGAATCCAAATTTGGACCCATGGACTTACTCACTGGCTTCCTTGTACCATATATCAGTCCCGGAATCCTAATATTCTGCTAAATTAGAGGTTTGTGTTATGTCTGACTCGGATAAAATGGGTGGTAGTGTATATCTTAGTATTGTTAGAGGTTTATAGTGTGTATGTGTGTGTGTGTGTATGTGTGTGTGTGTGTGTGTGTGTGTGTGTGTGTGTGTGTGTGTGTGTGTGTGTGTGTGTGTGTGTGTGTGTGTGTGTGTGTGTGTGTGTGTGTGTGTGTGGGGGGGGGGGGGGTAATGTAGTAATGTAGTAACTCAACAGAGCGGATTTCAATGCACAGCGGCTGACGCGGCTAAAATGCATGGTAGATATAATAGCGCCGTGGGATCACTCTTTGTCTAGTCTCTATTCTTCGACCTTTTCGACTTGGGTAACCCTGCCAGGAGTACAGGAGTACAAGACTCCTGCCGACATAGCTCTGGGGGTCATGGAGACACGCAAACTGCCTCACCACGATAAGGTGATGATCCCGTCGAGGCAGGAGGTAGTTTTTTTTTTGTCTTTTCTTTTTTTTTTCTTTTCTAGGGCCTAGGCAGTATAGTACAATAGTATAGTAGGCCTAGACTACAACGCTTCTAAACCTCGCACCTGCAGCTGCACAGTGCCGTGCAGGTCAGACCAAAGTGGTAGCATTTGCATCGACTGCAGCATTCCAACTTGCATCCACACTTGGTCAGCTGCTGGCAACTCTCTGCAATGGGTGGGAGCTCAGTCCAATCAATCTGCCACAGATCTCCTTTCTTGGTCCAGCCCCAGTTGTCAGGAGTCTGCATTTCTGGTTGACATACTGTTGACTGACTCCAGATGCAGGCCGCTTGATAGGAAGCGCGCTTCACATGTTGCTTCAGTGCTGCTTGCGTTGGAGGAATGGCTTCGTATGGCCTCTGCTTCCGAGCAAACAAGTCCAACCTCGCATCATTGACACCTTCAGCTGTGCTGGATCGGTCGTATATCATGACCACAAACTTCTCCAAGGTTTTCAGGTCTTCATCATCCACTACCAGGTGGGTAATGGCTGAGTTTGCTGAAGACACCAGAAGCCTCATCACAAACATTCCAGGTTTTCCACGCAGACTTCTTCCCCTTTACGCGGAATGCTGAAACAACATCGCAGCCAGTGAAGGCATGGAAGAAGAGCATCCCTTTGCTCTTTTCTGCAAGAGTGCAACACAGGTCATGAACAGAATCCACTTTAAGTTCTGTCTTTGGCCAAAGGCAACCCACTGCCCAGCCCTGAGGCTCATAGGGCAGGAGTCTATGTCCTGTTTCTGTGAGGCTGCTTGATGTACATTAAGTACCCCTAGTGGACATGATAATAATTTGTCACAGGGACATACCCCAATCCAGCCTTTGATGCTGAGGTCATAGATTCAAGATGTATGACAAGGTCCATATATGGAGTTCCCTGATGTCTTCAATATTAAGCCCATATCTAACAGGACTTCATATGGGAATGTCCATATATGGAGGCCACATTGGCCACATACCACACTAACAGAATCCATATATGGCCAAGACAGATGGCCAAGACAGCCCATATCTGTGTGACTGGTTCTACAGACAGGGATCTCCATGTATGGGCATAAAAGGGTATGTTGTCAGTTGTCATGGACATCATAGTACTTTCACATAACAAATAACTTAGTAAGCATGTTTGGGCTCTCACAGCATATCTCCATATACAGTACATGGACCTCCATATATGGGTACCAGGGGTCTCCATATATGGGTAAACAGCCGTTTGGATGGCCCCCTGTAGTAACGCTGAGGACACCTGGGGGTCCCGGACCCTGTGGAAGACCCCTGGTATTAGCTACAGAGCCCAGGTACAGGTACAAAAGCTTTTATGCTTCAAGTATGATCTAATTGTTCTGGAGCAGGAGCAGAGCGCTCAGGGGTCATTCCGGGGGTCCCAGGTGAGGAGAGACCCCCACCAAAAGTCATAAAGGTTATTCTGGCTGCTTCAAAAGTGCAATATATGAACTTAGAATGTTTTAAAACCTTCAAAACAACTCTAATATTATGAGAATTGGACATTAACTGGCTGACATACTGTTCTGCGAGGTCCTAACATAGATGACCCCCCAGAAAGGGGGCTGGGGTCAGGAAAATCTGACACCCATCATTTTCTGACAGTTTGGTCCCTATAAAAGCCAAAGCAGTCAAAAAAATACATTTTAGCAAAGAAATCCTTAGAAGTACACTTCTTATCACACTAGGTAGTAACTCCGAGGACCCCCAGGGGTCCTGAAGCCCCTGTGGAAGACCCCAGGTATTTGTTACTACTTTTTTTTTGTTTTCAGAAAAAAAGCTTATGCTTCAATTATGATCTAATATGACATTGTTCTGGAGCAGGAGCAGAGCGAGTACTGAGAAAGGCTCAGGGGTCCATCTGGGGGGTCCCAGGTGAGGAAAGACCCCAACCAAAAGTCAGAAAGCTTATTCTGGCTGCTTCAAAAGTGTAATAAATGAACTCAGAATGTTTTAAAACCTACAAAACAACCCTAATATGGCGTACTGTTCTGGCATGCAGGTCCCAAACTAGATGACCCCCAGAAAGGGGGTGGGGGTCCGGAAAAGTTGACACCCATCATTTTCTCATAGTTTGGACTCTATAGAACCAGGATCTGCAAAAAGATCAATTTTAGCACAAAAATCCTACGGGAGCTGTTTTTTGGACGCATCGCACCACACTATTAGCAGAATATTAAGATTCCGGGACTGATATATGGTACAAGGAAGCCATTGAGTAAGTCCATGGGTCCAAATTTGGATTCTACATAGTGATAAATGTATGATTTGACACAAAAATTATTCAAATAATGTTGGTACTGACACACAGAGAGCATTCAGAGTCAGCCTGTTGGTACTGACACAAGAGAGCATTCAGTCAGCCTGTTGGTACTGACACACAGAGAGCATTCAGAGTCAGCCTGTTGGTACTGACACAAGAGTGCATTCAGTCAGCCTGTTGGTACTGACACACACAGAGCATTCAGAGTCAGCCTGTTGGTACTGACACACACAGAGCATTCAGAGTCAGCCTGTTGGTACTGACACACAGAGAGCATTCAGAGTCAGCCTGTTGGTACTGACACAAGAGAGCATTCAGTCAGCCTGTTGGTACTGACACAGAGCATTCAGAGTCAGCCTGTTGGTACTGACACTGAGAGCATTCAGAGTCAGTCTGTTGGTACTGACACAAGAGAGCATTCAGAGTCAGCCTGTTGGTACTGACACACAGAGCATTCAGAGTCAGCCTGTTGGTACTGACATGCAGTGGTGCAAAAAGTATCAATACTGCAATGTAGAAGTACTCTGTTACAAGTAAAAGTCAGGAATTCTACATTTACTTGAGTAAAAGTACGAAAGTGTTGGCATCAAAATGTACTTAAAGTACCAAAAATAAAAGTACAAACTGTTTGAAAATTGCAGATCTTTAAGCTTGTAGATCAGCTATTTTCAAATAGCCAAGGTATAAAATAGGGCTAAAGTGGTTAATATATGTTCTAATCTATATTATTATAATTTATATCTGCAACTAAAGTTTTCAAATAAATGTAGTGGAGTAAAAGTACAATATTTGGATCCGAGATGAGGTGGAGTAGAAGTAAACGTCCTGGAAATTAGAAATACTCACATAAAGTACAAATACCTCAAAATTTTACTTAACACATAGGATGCCATCATAGGGTTAATGGAACTCACCGGGGCGCGTGTGCGACGTGCGTGCATACATCGGCTCGGGTGATGGTCCCGCATCATAACGTTAACGTGGACTTGTATAATCCAATTCAATGTGTGACCGCGTCGCTCCATCAAGATATCATTGCGGGCGAGGCCCCGTTCACATAACATGGAGCTAGAATGAAGCTCTGTTTACCAGCGCTCTGAGCGTCACCTGCGCACGCCATCAGCGAGCACCCTGCTGAGGCTTATGGGTAATGTAGTGTTTTTGCTAATCTGGCGATAAAATAGTAATATTGAATAAAAATGGTTGAAAAGCTACGGTACCTGGAGGTACTGCAGATGCTGTGCATTGGCCTGCTGCTGCACGGCGTGCTGCTGCTGCTGGTGGAGCTGTTGGAGACGCAGGTCACCTGGCTGCAGCTGCTGGAGGACGCGGTTCTGCTGATGGGAGGCCTGGGGCTGAGGCTGGGACTGGGGCTGGGGCTGGGGCTGGGGATGGGTCTGCAATGGTGGCTGTCCAGGGCTGGGGGTGGGAGCTGGACATGACACAACACGACAATCAGGACGTAAAAGTGACTAGGAATTAGGGATGGGACGATAAGCGATATTATCGTATTATCTTTTTCTTTTTACTCTACCTAATCTCTTTGCCAAAAAATAGCAGATCTACATGCTCACAACACGTCGCAATGTGGCGCGTTGTGAACTTGTAGATCTGCTATTTTTTGGCAAATATTCCGGCCCAGGATAATGGATTTTGATCATAAATCACGATTTCTTTTGTCACAATAACCGTGATATGAAATTTTCATATCATCCCATCCCTACTATGAATGACAACTTAAATTGATGTGTGTAGGCAGGGTTATACTGGACGTGTTGCGTACCTGTCTGGCCATTGCTGACAGGCACTGAAGGCACCGTTTTCAGCGGGGTGACGGTGTTGGCCAGGGGCAGCACGTTGCTGTTGCCCGCTTTTGGTCTCTGTCTGGGAGCAATGGACGTCTCCGTCGGCCCCACAGACTCTGTTATTCTGGTGGGGGAGAGAGGTAGAGAGCAAAATGTTTGGTCTTATTTATCTTGTAGGGTACAGATTTATCTTCAGGCTCACTCGAATATAGTGAAGTCTATCGAATGCTGTTCAAACTATTACATTATTCTTTTTTTTTTTGTTACATTGAGGGTAGTTGCCTATAATTTAACTCTTTTACTAATTTTACCATTTACCATTTAAGAAGATTAAAGAAATGTGGATTTAGAAGGGGAAAACAAACTCGCACATGACACCATAGAGTAGCTAACATCAAGCACTGCGTCCCTACCTGGCTTTCGTCATGCTCTTCTTAGCAGCGACCTCACTGGCTGTTAGTGGCTCTGGGAGGGATGTGGGGAGAGGAGAGCTCTGCAGGGAGGGGAGGACAACACAACACCGCTATGTGTTACTAAATTAAAAACCTGAGGCTGACGGTACAAATGTCTTCTAAATCTTTTCTAAAAAAAATAAAAACTATTTTCTAAAAAAAAAGAAAAAAATCTATACCAGTGGTGTGCAAACATTTTCATGTAAAGGACACCCAGAATTATGTGTTTGACTGCGGACCCCAATCTCAAAATATGTCTTTCCAGAGACCCACCCCCCTTGAAGCAAAGATTTGAGTTAAAGTTTGCTTTGAAAATGACATTTTCCTGATTTTTCAAATATAACAGATCTGCAAGCTCATAGCGTGGCACTCGGTGCCGCGCTATGAGCTTATAGATCTACCATTTTTGAATAGCTAAAGAATAACATAAGGGTTAAAGTGGTTAAAATCTAGAGTGACACAGATGCTGTCCAGGTCTTAAAGGGTTTTAAATAAACTCAATCAATACTTCCGAACACATGACAAGCACACGTGAGTGGATGGACTTACAAAGAGGTTTGGCACCGGACAGTCCTTCCCAGCCAACTTGAAGGCAAAGTAGGAGACCTGGTAGATGTCTGGTCTGTTGTCGTGGTCCGGCTCAAGCATATATCCTGGATATAAGTTTAAACAGAAGACAGATGAGGGTCATTTATAACCATAGCTGCTCTAGAACAGCGGTTCTCCAACGTTTTCATGTCAAGGACCCCTAGATTGATGCGTGTTTGATCCACGGACCCCCATCTGAAAATAGTTTGTGTGGGGGACCACCAGAAGAGAAGATTGAGAAAAAATACTAGAAAATTACTAGAGAAAACAATAAAAAATAGCAGATGTATAAGCTAACAGCGTGGCACAAAGTGAAATGCTGTGAAATGAGTACCGTAGACAAACACAAAGAGCTAGCCCTAAATGACCATTACAGGTGAGATGTGTAACTGAGTGTGTACAAATGGAACCAAATGGTCCCGTTGTACACACTCAAGTACAACGAAGTTAGAGATACACTGTCCTAAGTGTGCCATACAAAGTGGCGTAGTAAACCAGTGTCATACATATTCTGAAGAAAACCTGGAGACTGACATTCAGTAATTGGGTCTTAGCATCAAGATGTATTATAATGGCGTGTAAGATCTCCAAGGCAAAGTGTTCAGTTGACATCTCTTTTAAAGCCTTTCTTGTTAAGTATGCTTTGGCAAAGATTAGAAATGCACAAAAGTGAGCAATGTATTTCAGCATGAAAACCCTTCATTTTGATAGATCTTTTTATTGATTGATTGATTTTTTTTTATTGATTGATTGATTGATTGAAAACTATTAGAAGTTTGCATAGGAAAGGTACAGTTTTGTGACACTGATACGAGGTCAACTAAAAGGATATGCCCAAGAAAGCCTATGGTTTGTTTCAAATGAGATCCTGTTTTAACTCATAATAACACTGAATGACAGACAGTCATTCATCAGTGTCTTATATATTTCGCATGTCATTATACCTACATAACATAACACCAGCTGTGAAACTATGGCACCTCCATCCACTTTTGGCCACTTGGGGGAGCCGTTTGTCAAATAATGACCATGGCACACATTGTACTTTAGAAAGAAAACACCAGATCCACCCTACACTCTGATAAAGAGGTACATATTTCGGGGGGAAAGTAAGCCGTTTAAAAATAGTTGTCAGACTGACAGCCTCACAGAGACTGACAGCACAGGTCTGTACTTAAATGATATCTTGTGTCACAACAAAGGCAGCGTGCTGAAGGCCTACACGTCCATCAGACCTGGAACCACTTTAACCATTATTTTATGCTTTAACTATTGAAAAATAGCAGATATACAAGCTCACAGCGCGGCACCGAGTGCCGCGCTGCGAGCTTGTAGATCTGCTATTTTTGAAAAAAGACCTCTCTTTGAATATACCTTTTCAAAAGAGAACATTTGTAACTCAAATTTCTGGGGGGGGGGGGGGGGGTCTCTGGAATAATATATTTTGAGATGGGGGTCCGCGGCCAAATACATGTAATTTTGGGGGTCCTTTGTGTGAGAACCTAAGTCTGTGATAAAAGAAGCTCACAAGACGTTCTTAAAAACACAACTAACGGACGGTTGATCAATGAAACAAACTGTCTATCACAGTTCGTCAACCTCAGGTTCGGGGACTACCAGGAGACCAAATAGACCCCAGAAATGGGCCGTAACGTAATTACGTAATCTTTTTTTTTGTGTGTGTGCAGGAGGAGACCACATCCTTTATCTGGACCCAGACAGTCATACTCCCTTTTCGGAAAACAGATAAAAAAGCTCTTTCATTGGAGCTCATGGCCTTTTCTTGGATATGGTGAGAAACAAGGTGAAATGCTGGCCTGTCACTCACAGCACGCATACAAGCATTCTTCAGGTGGTAGATTCTCAATTTGGACATATTAGCACAGTGGTTCTCAAAGTGGGGTCCAGGGACCCCCCCTGGGGTCCTTAAGGGAGTTCCAGGGGGTCCCCAGCTAAATCATAGATAGGAACCAAATGGACCCTTATGGGTCTGTAACTCAAGAGTGTACGAATGGACCCTAACGGTTCCATTTGTACACTCCGAGTTAAATTAACATTGATTTTACAATATAAATCGGGGTCCCATAGATAGAAATGGGGGTCCATTAGCCTAGTATGCATGTCAAACTGGGGGTCCTCTAGATTAAAATGGTTGAGAATCACTGCTAGAGCCATACAAATCTTCTCTTATGGGATCCCTGGGATATATATATTTTTTAAATGGAGGTCCAGAAGCTAATAAGAGTCAATTTGGGGGTCCTTGACATGAAAAAGTTTGAGAACCAGTGTTATAGCATAAGTGGGACAGTCGGATAGTGTAAATTATTTACAACATAATTTACCGGGCCAGATAGTATCGCCTGCGGTCCAGTGCATATTGCCTACAACTGGGTTTAAAGGCATATCCTTGAAATAAAAAGAAAAGAAAAGAAAAGAAAACAAAAGAAAAGAAAAGAAAAGAAAAGAAAAGAAAAGAGATGGGAATATGAGCAACCTGCAAGCAGTGATGGAAGAAGTTCTTAGATTTTAAATAGTTTGTTACAAGTAAAAACACTGTATTAAACACTATTTACTTGAGTAAAAGTCTAAATGTATTTAAAAAACTAATGTACATAAAGTATTCAAATTAAAAGTATGCCAAATTTGTCAGACTGCTTTGAAAATAGCAGATCCACCAGCTCAAAATCCCATCGCGACTTCGGGTGAGTTTGCAGATCGGCTATTGTTTTTAATTGGAAGCTATAAAATAGGGACTATTTGGTTAATGTATGTTTTAACTACTAGCCCTTACCCGTTCAAAGATATGAGCTCCAAAATGATGTGCAGTGTGTGGGTTATGGGATGTGCACTGTGCACACAGTATATGAGGGATGGAAAGTAACTTTAACTGGTGCTTGCATGATAATATGTAGGAGCATCAATGTAAGAAATACCTGTTTCGTTTAATGGCTCCAGAGATACTGTGTACCGATCTGCATGATTTTGTACAAACCCCCCCCCCCCCCCCACACACACACACACACACACACTGGTTAAACATGTTGCCTCATGCTAGATGCAGAATAGATATGCCTCAAGCTAGATGCAGAATAGATATAGATACACCATAAAAATGCTAATATACAGCATATGATTTGTGAAAGTGACAAACGGGCTTCACAGTTATGTTAGGTGTGTTCATATGCTAATGGTGATGCGATTTCAGATCAATTGCTCCAGCCACTGAGGAGAAACGCCTCAAGCTAGATGCAGAATAGATAATAGATACACCATAAAAATGCTAATATACAGCATATGATTTGTGAAAGTGACAAACGGGCTTCACAGTTATGTCAGGTGTGTTCATATGCTAATGGTGATGCGATTTCAGATCAATTGCTCCAGCCAATGAGGAGAAACGCTGTTTCAGACAGACAGACAGACAGACAGACAGACAGACAGACAGACACTCACTCACTCACTCACTCACTCACTCACTCACTCACTCACTCACTCACTCAGACATTACTCACTCACTCACTCACTCAGACATTCGCAAAATTATAGTATAGATATCTACAAAATAAGTAATTTGTAACTAAAGGTTTCAATCAATTGTAGTGGAGTAAAAAGTAAAATTGTACCTCTGAGATGTAGTGGAGTAGAAGTATTGAACAATGTACAAACTCAAGTAAAGTAAGTACCTCACAATTGGACTAAAGCACAGCACTTGAGTAAATGTACTTAGTTACTTTCCACCACTGCATTCAAGTGAGAGACTGTGTCAATTAATGCAGGTTTAAAACATCTACTTACGGATTAAGCAGTGCAACTTCAAGGAGTATTTGGAGTTATCCGGAACGATAAAGGTTCCGTCACATATGGCCACTTGACTCTCCCCGAACGGAAGCGTGAAGAAACACAGCTTGTACAACAAGCATCCGAGTGCCTGCAAAAAGATACAGAGCCACGGTTACAGTACATCACTTATATGCAAATACGCGTTAAATTATTTACACTGACATTCATCATACTACATAAGACACCATTGCACATCATTTCATAAGACTAAATTGGCGCTTTCTTTCACTGCATGTTGCTGGCTCAACTCGATTCTTTTTGTTTTCACATCCAGTAAAATTAGTGCCTTGTTATTCATTTTTTGTTTCAATGTTCCAAGCGATCTGCATCTGAGGCATGCTTCCTAAACCTTTTAGCTCGAGACCCAAAAGAGAAATTAGACGTTTGCCCGGACCCAAACTAGTGAAAACAAGGTACCTGGAACCAACCAAGTCAAATAGAAGTGCCATAATGTAACCATAAGTATAGTATGTTAACTGACAATGTCTGTGGAAAACAATCAGATTGTGTCAAGTGTTCAACTATGAACCAGAGTTGTTGAACACTTTCATATCTTAATGAATTAGAATTTTCTGGATGATACTGAACTTTTCAGAGAAAAATAAAGACCCATTTAGGACTGACGCCTTCTAAATCCTGACCTGAAGTTTTCAGAAAAACATCAAATATTTATCAAAGAATTTCAAAACAAAATGTTGCTATATCGTCACTGTCGGGCAGAGACCTTGTATCTCCAAGTTTCAAATCTGTACGTAAAGTAAAGCCTTGATTCATCATACAAGACTGTCACACATAGCTGACCCACAAGGTCAGCTATGGTTTCCACCCGACAACAACAATATACCAAAAAATGTTCTTGTCTTGAAAGGTAAAGTTACAAAATGGGGTTCCCATCCTAAATGGGTTAAACAGAATGCAAGGAATAATTGTAGAGAAAACATTACATGTTGTTGAATATCAATAAAAGCAATTGGTCAATCAAATCAACAAGTGTTCAAGGGTAAAAACTACCCCAAAAAACTACTGAAACGAACAACAACAGTTCCTGTGGTAGCCAGTGGCATCATGGCCAATTAGCACACCGACAGCATGTTCCTTGTGAGTGGCGCCTTCCTGTCTCTCTACACCATCCCGTCTAATTAAAACACTGAATAGTGTCCTCAGAACAAGTCTAGAGTCTGTGACGCTTCTAACACCCAAATGAAAATTGGCCGATGGGTGGTTCTAGAGCAGTGTTTCTCAAACTTTCAAATTACAAGATCTCCCATCAACTCTGACAGTAAAGAAAATATGTACGCTGTCAAGAGTTACAGACGTGTATGGGTCAATCTGACAGTAAAGAAAATATGTACGCTGTCAAGAGTTACAGACGTGTATGGGTCAATTTAGACCCCTCTAAAGGTACCTACAGAGTCCCTGGAATCCACTTTGAGAACCACTGTTCTAGAGCATTGGTTCCCAAGCACTGGGTCGGGACCCATTTGTGTGTCAGACATTTTTATGGGTCCCTTAATTTTTTTGTTACCAACATTTTGCTTTTATTAAATTATATCAAAATACTTCCAAAACAAATATTTGTTTCCCCCAAAGGGTGGCGCTAGAGAGGTTATAGGCTCGCTCACTTCTTGAAAAGTGTTTGAAATTTTTCTTTTGGGGGTCCCTGGCACAAAAAAAAATCAGATAGGTGGTTCTGCGGGAGTCCCATGGCACGATCTTTTTTTAGAAATACTGCTTTAGAAAGCATTTGTAGAATCACCTTCCATGGAGTATGAAATGAAAGTTTCTGGGCAACCAACATTTTGAGAAAGGATAATCATATATGGGTGACCAAAATCAGTGGGGGGCAACTTCAAGGGAACATGAAGGTTAGGTGCACAGCAAATTCCACAACAGTTCAGGCAATAACCTTTTTTTTATTATTATTTGTCTTTTGGGGGAGTAAAGTGTCTGAAAGTGGAAAGTTTGGGCGTAATAGAACTAGGTGCTAGAGCTAACGCCATGGGGTCACCAAAGTCAGTAAGGGAATCCTCTGGGAATCATGAACATGGCCATCCTCAGAGTCCCACTGGGGCTATAAACAGTCTGGCATCACAAAATACAAGGGTTGTAACGATAAATTTAATAGCGTTCCGATATGCATCACGATACATGGTTGACGATACGATACATGGACGATATTGGTTCAGTCATAGTGATACGATTCGATTCAATGATTTAAAATCGATATAGTAACTACTTTGCAAAGATATTCAATCTGTGTGAAACGTGTCAATAGTGCACGTTTTTAAGGGAAAACGTATTATGGATATAAATAACTAAACACTGTAATTCTTTAGCAAATGCATGGACACATTATGAACTAACACGATTTTTCGATTCAGTTACTATATTGTTACACCCCTACAGGACACCCTTGGCTGTCCTGCCCACAGTTGCAGCACACACCTAACAAAACCTGTTTCTCAGGGTAAAGTGGATACATGCCATTTCTTGGACATTTTTGTGCTTTAATTAGCAGCAAAAATAAGGAAATAAGGGAGAGAGAGAGCACATGACGGGATGAAACTCATGACTCATGACTTGATGAAGTTGGGAGGCACTGAGCTAATGATAGTCAGGGACCCACAGGCCCAAAAGATCAAGGAATAGGGTTGAACCTGTGATGTCATGCTGTACCTTTTATTTCCGTTTTATATATTAGTTTGGTCATTAAGGTCCACAGAATGAGAGGTCTGCTCTGCCGGAAACATCGCGAAAAAAAAGTCATGGCCATTTGTATATTCACTGTCCCAACGACTTCACTATACAGGAAAATAAAAATATTTTAAAAAGAAAGAAATCTGCTTTAAGTAGCATGTGAGGGGTCAAACAAGGGGTTCTTCATGATTCTGAATCCATTGCAAGCATTTGTTTTGCATGAAAAACATTCCTTGGGCTAAAAACGGCCCCACAAAACTGTCATCACTTGTCACAGTTTTGTGGGGCAGTGAATATAAAAATGTCCAAAACTTTATTTTGCGATGTTTCCGGCAGAGCAGACCTCTCATTCTGTGGACCTTAATGACCAAACTAATAGATAAAACAGAAATAAAAAGTACAGCATGACATCACGGCTCATCTCACATTTTGGGTCACTGGGTCCCCGGCTATGACGACACACTGATAGCTACCTGTTAGCTACCAGTTTGCACTCTCGCATCGCACCACACCCCAAGCCTAGCTTTAAGCTTAGGCATGACCCCTTAATGTCAGTGGGGGGGTGGGTGTGTCCCCAGATGACAGTGGGGAAAAAAAGACGGAAAATAAAAAACACCATTACTGCATCAAAAGTACCGTAATTGCTGGACTATAAGCCGCACCTGAATATAAGCCGCACCAGCAAAATTTCGAACGAAAAGCAAATGTACATATACAAGCCGCACTTGACTATAAGCCGCATGTGTCCTCTCTGCTTCCTGCTAGAGCGCCCCTGGTGGCCGCTAGCTGTAAAAATCTATAGATTAGCCGCATCGTTGTATAGGCCGCAGTGTTCAAAACATGGGAAAAAAGACACGACTTATAGTCCGTAAAGTACGAATGCCTGGCTGCACGTCACACCTTCAAATCACCCAGGACACCTTCAAAAGTACCTGTCGAGATGTTTGGCGAGGCTTACTGTAATTGTTGTCCATTCAAACAGGAGAGGTTTTCCTGAGGAAAGGACATGGTGTCATAGAGTATGCAACCTGCGTCACTTTTCCACCGGGACACGCCCCCTCAACTAGACCGTCATCCCTTCTCTGCAGTCAAGGTTTCTCTCTCTCTACCAATTTTACTGCTTACTGAAGCAGAAATGCCGCCGACACCCAGTCAATGAACTGGCCAAGATAGCGTGTGTGTGTGTGTGTGTGTGTGTGTGTGTGTGTGTGTGTGTGTGTGTGTGTGTGTGTGTGTGTGTGTGTGTGTGTGCGTGTGCTCATAACCCCAGACAGTGTTATGAATGAGCGTGCTGAATGTTTTATGGGAGGAGAGGAGGAGCTCAGGGACAGATTGTGGAGGAACACAGCCCGGGGCGGGCCAGGGGCTGCGGGGCTACAATAACTGCCAGGGTGAAGACAGGCTTCAGACAGGCTTCCCCTCCACCACAACAACTTCCTCCAAGGCACACCAACCAGTGTTGATTTTGAGTGTTGTCTTTCGAATAAAATGTCATTTAGTAATTTAGTCAATGTTTTAGTCTACTTTTACTCGACTAAATATGATAAGACTTATGTCGACTAAATATACAGTTGATTTTGTCGAATGATGGCGTCGAATGCCTGATTTTACACTTGATATTGGTCATTGCGCATAGTCCTACGTGGAAGGGCAGGGCACCTGTCAGCGGGGAGTGTTGGGGCAGAAGGAGTATAGGACGAAGGCCCTACGACTACGTCCTCCCGGTGGGGGCTCCTCACTGGTAGGTGAGTCGGTGGTAGGATACCACAGCGGCGACAACACAGAAATGTGTGTGGGGAGGTTTACAGGGTCAGTCTTACCAGTCAAATTATACTGAAAGCAGGCTGAACTGGTTGTTGTCCAGCAAGTTCATTTACCCGTTTTCCCTCCTCATTTAAATCTGTTTCTCCTACAATACAGTAGTTATTAACATACAAGTCTGTCAGCAACAAGTTCTCCTTTCATGATGACAGCGACTGCCCAATACCTACAGCACAACGGACATGACAGTCCCAGGTTTGATTCATCTCTATACCTCGTGTTTGGTAGTAGCAATGTGACACTCATTAACATGTCCTGTGCAAGGTAAGGTTTCCCTTGCCAATTTAACAACTCAGTTATAGTAATGTAACACAAAGTGGACTGTCATGCTGTACAGCCCTGGGGCCAGAGAAAACTTGTGACGTAATTGATCATTATGAGTCATACAGTTCATCCACACAAACACACACACAGAGCAATGGATGTGCTGCTAATAAACGCCAACATACCCACACAGACACAGGCGTACACACACAGAGGGCCTTACCCATATATCAGCCTTAGTGGTGATGGCTTTCCCTGCGTACACGTTGATCATCTCTGGGGCGCGATACGACAGCGTGGTGTACCTGTGCAACAAGAACAGAACGGATCAGATATGACAGCGTGGTGTACAATGTTCAAATGAGCTTTTTCTGTAATTTAGCTGCATCTACACAGTACCTAGACATAGTAAAGAATAAAGATACACATTCAAATAATGACCATGTGACATGATCAAACTTGTGATGTCATGAGGTCAGGTGACACTGTGCTATTGGCTTTATTTTATACTTTGTAGTATTTAGAATAGAAGGTGATCTTTGATAGTGACATCAAAGAAAAGGACCCACACAAAGAGCAACATTTTATTTTTTTCCCCCGCAAATTCCTGACAATGTGCGGGTCCTTTTCTTTGATGTAACTATCAGAGATCTCCTTCTGAATACATGATTTTTTTCTTCCTACGCAGGTCTCAGGTGACCTTGAGCCACGTGAGACACAGACGAGTAAATCGCTGTGTCGAGCGTTGCCAGAATAGGTTAATATAAGAAACGTTATATCCCGACTTTAGTCGGGAAAAGGTCGGATTTGAAATCCTGATTTCAGTAGGGATCGGCACCCTGTGTGTTAAATACCAACTAGGACACAAAACTAGGTGAGAGATAACTTTCTGTCGTGCGTTGGTTGAGTGTGAAGATGTGACAGTGCTGGGTCAATAAACCATAGTTTATGTCTTTATGATGTGCCATGTAACGACGATAAGGGCCACAGTAAGTTGGCTGCTTATCACTGCTGTAAATGTGGGAAAACAAATCACCCGGACAACTCGGATTTAGCAGCGAATCCCGTATAATACAGAGTATGAACTCAGTATTATACGGGATTTGTGTGATTTCATAGTAAATAATTAATTTGAACATTAATTTACTAATCCTATAAAACAGCAGCAATAATATGTGTGTCGGATTGTAATCGGCTCTCGAAACACTTCACTACATGAAAAGGAGGCTTACCCAAAAAGGTTTTTAAACAGACTGAGCAAATGGAGCGTTAAGGGCTACACTGGCCTGTAGGCAAGCATGGCAGAACTGTGCAACTGCTGCAGATGGCTGGCAGCAGACACAAGTATACGGTCTTGATTTGGGATCGGACGATACGCGATATTATCGTTTATCGGGATAAAAAACACTGACGATAATCGTATCGTGGAGATTTAATTTATCGTGATATCGTTCTCACTGGGATCAATTCACCTTTTATTTGCCGAGCTGCATATCCGGTACCATTTAAACCCTCTATAATTGGTAAAAGGTACTTAAAAATATACGTACTTGATACAGTCTTTTTTTCACTCTCTATCAAATGTCTTGGCCAAAAAATAGCCGATCTATAAGCTCACAACGCGTCGCATCGCGACACAGATTTTGATTATCGTGATAATATTGTAAATCGCGATTTCTTTTGTCACAATAATCGTGATATGAAATGTTCATATCGTTCCATCCCAAGTCTTGATTAGTATCAAGTGCAGCTTTCTTGTCATTTACATATCCAACGCACTGATGATTGCAAAAAATATATATCATTTCTGTTTGCCTTTTAGGTTTTGTCAACCAAAGTTGCACAGGTCAGACATGACAAACAACCTAAATATAGAAAGAAAAGTCTTTATTTTTCTCTAATTAGCAGAAATAGCTGATCTAAAAGCTTGGAGATCTGCCATTTTATTTTTTTCTTCCAATATTTGAAAATGTATGAATAGTTTTCAATATGGAAAACGTTCACGAGGATTATGCAAAAATAATTGCGATTATCTCAAATAATATTGCCAAACTAGACGATTGTGTAATGATTGTGTCGGCTGCCCTGCCCTCCTCAGGCACACACTCACTCACTTCTTGATCTCGTCCTCCACAGCGGTCACTCCGTCTTTATGCGGCAGCAACACCTTGTGTGTGGCACTGCCAAAGTCACACAGCACATAGTTCCCCTGGTCATTGAGGAGGATGTTCTCCACCTGAGAGGAGAGGAGAGGAGAGGAGAGGAGAGGAGAGGAGAGGAGAGGAGAGGAGAGGAGAGGAGAGGAGGAGAGGACTCTTTAACAATACTGCTGACATAACAGAAAGCCTATGGATTTCTGTCATCACTCTGACTTTACCTTTCTAAATTACACCCAGCTAGTTTACTCTTTGACCCGAGCCAACAACGAACCAATTGCAGTAGGAAGAGCTAGCTCTTAAATTTTTACGTTGATAAGCTATCACCTTTTTAGGTGATGTCAGAAAATGTTGTGGTTTATGGACTTAACTACACCGCGGTGATAGCTGCTCACTCCGCAACCAGCAGTTTTTTCCGGTAAACCTGAGCGCAACGGTGGGGGCCGATGGGCAAGGAGGGTCGCGAGCTTATGAGAAACACCTAAAACAAGACCTTAAAACCTGGCGAAAACAGTTGCGTGCATTAGCGCAAGATTCGATGAGGATAAAGGAAATCATTAGCCTACTAGTAAAACTAGTGGAACCGCAATCCTGCCATACGTGAATAATTGTAGTTGTAAACAATAACACAGACAATATAAATCCTTAGTCTAGTAATGGGAAGAAGAGGTTATCATCATGGCCCCAAATAACATTTAAATATCTTGCAATCGGCGACGAGTCTCTTAGTCGCTATATAACCTCTCCATCATCGGCAATAGTCAGTGGTGTGTGTTCCCCACACTCCCGCGCCCCCAGTGTTGCGCTCAGGTTCACCGGGAAAACTGTGGTTGCGCTCACTCCACCCTGGACTATGAATAAGCCTTAAGGGGGAGGTATTGATTTGCTGTTCTCCGGGGGGAGGAGACTTGCTTTGAAAGCTTCACCCAGCTGATGTCTGGCTACTCAGCTGCTAGGGGGTTAACGGCTGCAGCATACTTCTTCTTGCAGAAACAAAGTACAGTCAGCGACGTCTTGAGAACAAAACTATGTTGTTGCGGAAGAGAAAGAACAAACACGCTGCCTTGCTGAAGAGACACCTATGCAAACATTGTGAGTGATAGGTCAGAAATTCAAAGTGTTCATATTGTTTTATTTGCTGCTGTGGCAACATGCAACGGATGGTTCTGACACATTGTCTGAGGAGGTTAGGAGGTACAAACCACTACAGTCCCTCTCAAGCGGAAGTTTCAACTTCGTCTGAAGTGTGCTGCCAGCTTAAGCTTAACACTGTCAATGCCATTGACAAGTATATACTTTTTTTTTCCTTCAAATTCAGGTTCAGTACCATTGAAGACTATACTGTTCTCGCCAATCAGTCTTTTCGTAGTTTTATATTAAACTCAGTTTCCCATGATGCTTTGGGTGTCTGTAAACATCCGCCATAACGGGCCGTAACTAAGCAGCAGACCATCGTGGTAACAATTGTTATTTTCTGGGTGAAAGAAGGCATGTTCGGTGGACATTAGACAGCGTGAATGTACACAACGTGGACACGTAGTGGCTTGACCACTGTGGGTCTTCAAAATAAGTTAATATTAATGAAAAACGCTGGCAAGGTTTACCGACCTGAATTAATAAATACCTGGCATTGATTGTGTTTTAATTGCCTTGCTCAGGGACATTTCGACTCTTAAGCCCTTTGCACACAGGTTTTTTCTGTTTGCGGCATGAATAAAACGCATTGGATTTGGTGTGCAAGGCTGTGCGGAATCGGCGCTGCCGATCCAAAAAGGAGTCATAAAAGAAGTGATGAGTTTTTTACCGCATGCGACAAGACGCACAAATCGAACTGTTTCGATCGAGAAAAAAAACGCAAGGCTGCAGCCACTCGTCGCATGGCTAATTCGGAGCCGGTGTGCATGAGGTCGTAGAGAATCATTGTTTTCTTTTCAAAACATTATATTGTCCGTTTTATCCGTGCGGTTAAACGCGCCTGTGTGCAAAGGGCTTTAGGCTGGAGTCAAGCAAGCAACCTTCTGGTTCACAGAAGGTCCCTCTACCCACTCATCTACAGCAGCCCCTCAAGTAACACGACAACACAAAAGTTTGTTCTCAAACTTTGTTTCGGGGTATACTACAGGCTTTTATCCAGTTGACACTGTTGACAGCTCTGAGGTTAAGGGCTGTTTTTTTTCCTCTCTGGTCCTTTTTGTCCCAGCAGAGTTATGTAAGCAACCATGTAAGGCTGAAGAGAACAGATACACAGAGGGAGCACACTGTTGATAGACCAGTCCCGACTGGGAACGACACACAGCCTACTGATGGCACATTTACACTCGTTGATTCCCAAACATTATACATTTCATTTCAAGCTACACTGTAATATCCTCAGGGTTTATCTAACTCTGAGGGTGTACAAATGGAACCAAATGGACCCATAAGCACAACTGTATAAGCAGGCGTATAACAGTGTTGCCTACCTGACCCTGGCAGGTAAATAGAACTTTCGGGCAGGTGGAGTTTGCTTTCAGGTTGTTTGTTTGAGGGGGGGACACAACCGTCTATAAACACAAAACGAGATGTCTAAACACCCAAACGTTCTGGTGGTCTGTGTAATGTAAAATAAGAGCACTGTTTACCTATAAAGTGATGTTTTCACTGTTGCTACACTTAAAACACTTAAAATATGTAATATATTAAATAACAAGTGTCAACCCATATTCATAGCTACAGTATGTAGGTGTTTGGAGCTGTGTGATTAAAACATTTCATACCCACATTTGTATGCCAGAGTGTAAAATAATAAGTGTTAAATAGATTTGGACGGTAATTCCATTTCTACCTATCATTTCATAATGGACAATTTACTTTTCGGGCAAGTGGGCAAGACCTGTGGGCAAGTAGAACATGTTTATTTCACTCCCGCCAAGCGGAGCGGGTGTATTGTAGTTCTCGCCTCTTTGTTTGTCACAGCGATAACTCAAGAACGGCAAACTTGGCAGAGGAGTATGATTAGGGTCAGGAGCTGTGCCATTCATTTGCTGTATACATTTCTTTTGCCAAGTCAGTTACACCATATGTACGCTTTATATATATAAAGCATGTGACAATAGTGCATTTCTAGTTGGCTTTTGGCCATGTCCATGCCTGCGCACCGAACACAGACTTACAACAGGGTATAAGATGAGAAGGACATTTAGATAAAACATTGCCATGTTCACATGTAGGCTTGTAGCAGGCATTTGTCAATATACCATTTTTGCAGGTCTGTAACTCTGAGAGTGTACAAATGGAACCAAATGGAGCCGTACAGGTCCATTTGTACACTCAAGAGTTATGGGGGGTCCGTTTGAGAACCACTAGTACTTGTGGACTGGACTCCTAATGTAATGTGCCGTAATCACGGTAGTGTCATAGTAAATCATTGTAATACATATTCTGAAGAAAACCTGGAGACTTGACATTCAGTAATTGGGTATTATGATCAAAATATGAACATAATAGAAGTGTGCAAAACAGAAAATCTAAAGGTTTGCCACTGAGGCGGCAGAGTCTTTGTCTGTTTTTGTCCCATTGTGTCTGTGTAACGGACACATTGATGAGCAGGGACGTGCACAGAATGTTAGAGAGGCAGGGGCTGACATTTCTAAAAGGGCCTTTTGGTGAAAATATCGAAAATAGCAGACCTCCAAACTCGGAGGTCTGCTATTTTCGGTGCGTGATACCACACTGATCTAAGCAAAATCAAGTCAATACTGGAGATGTGGCATAATGGCATGGAATTTCTACACAGAGAGGGCAATTCTTTCAACATAAGATGCTGCATTCAAGTTCAGGAGAGTTTGGACAAGGCAAATTGTCTTGCTGCCTTCAGGTATGGCAAGGAAAGAGGGCATTTGTATTTCTTTCACCATAGTAAAACAAAAAAACTACATTCATGGTCTGGAGAGGGCACTTTTTACAGACTAATAAAAGGCCAGGGGCTCAAGCACCCTTTGATGTCTATGTGTGCACATGCCCGTTGATGAGCCCTGGTGCACACAGGGAGAGGGGGTTGGGTTGGGGGGAGGTGGTCTCACCTTGAGGTCCCGGTGGATGACGGGGGTCTTGCACTGGTGCAGGCGGGCCACGGCCTCGCAGGTGTCACAGAAGATGTGGAGGACCTCGGCTTCCGTGAAGCCCACGTTCAGACGCTGGTTCATCTGCTTCACCACCTGGCCCGCTGAGGAGAGGACACAACACAACGCAGGTCAACAAAATCTGTCACCACATCTTAGCAAATCATTAACCTCGCGTCACCAGACTTTCCACCTCAGAGGAAAGCCGGGTATTCATTTTAAACGGGCCACGTGATTCGGTTTAGGCGTGACCTAAAACAGCAACAGGCAGAAGAAGCGGGTTTGGTCCCCCCTGTTTGTTTCCCCTATTTAAATGCTTGAGAAGTGTAGTCTTGCCAGCCGCTACGAGTTTGGACTAAAAGATGGATATACCAAACAAACTTTCAAAAAATAAGCAAAACTATGCCGCATCAAGGGTTTTATTGGGTAGGCCCTAAAGTGCCCTAAAGTGCCCTAGAGTGTGGGGAATTATTTTGGGTTAAAACTGATTCCGGTTTGGTAGGTCTAATATCTATGACTACGAGATGATGTAGGTTGTTTCCACTCCCGACCGGATCAGAAACCCGAAATGCTACCGATCCCAGGGTAGCAAATCATAGCTGTGGGGCAGAGATAGACCTTGCATCAACACATTTCAACTTTGCCAACCCGCTCCAATACATGGCTTTGTTTGTGTGTTTTTCAAAGTGTTTTTTTCCATTGCATCAAATAGTGATATTTGACTCCCTATTATCAAGATATCTGACCCCCCATCCTGTGATGTCATGTGGATCTATCATCATCAGCCGTACCGCTTAATTCACACAGAGGTGTGATTTTTGAGCAGTGCTAACCGCTCCTATGTTTGACTATGTATGCAGTACCAACAGCTCTCAGGAGACTAACGTCATAGAAAGTACTCACGGAGTACTGTCACGGACAAAACGGCCCATACAAGGAGATACCATGCGGGATGGATGCTCAGTTCGCACAGGTGTGATTTTTGTAAATGATGCCCTACAGCGGGGGTAGGCAACCTTAGGCAAAGGGGTGCTAACATTGGCACAGGGTAGGGTGATCTCAATGGCACACTATTATAAGTGCGAGAGAGAGTTTTTATTTTAATGTAATATTCAAGAGAGGTTTAGTGACTTTAGTCAGTTAAATGATGTCCCCTCACATTAAATACAAACACTGTACATCCTGCATATAATTCTACATTCATTCAAACTCCTAACTCTGACTGGGGAGCTCACCACACGTCACAACATGACGCGCTGCGAGCTTATAGCTAGGCTATTTTCTGCAAGGAGATTTGGTGTAACAGGAGAAAGGTACTGCCCATGTATGTATAGAGCCCTGGGGGCATCTGGTCAGCTAGGAATACAGTGTTTAAGTGGTTAAACCAAACCGTATGCGGAAAAGGTGGACCCGCACAAAGTCCTTCGCACTGAGGAAAGTCCGATCTGCACAGAAACATTTGCACCCTGTACAGTTTTGTACAGGCCTGTAATGCATCACATAGACAATCCAGACAAATGTTTTTGAGCAGAGGACAAAGGACAGTTTTTATTTAAGGCCTGGCTGAATTCTTGGTTTTGGTTAGTTCTCGTTTGTTAGACAGAGTGTCTATCACCGTGTCGAGATCAATAAAGCTCTCCGAGGCCTTCAGAATGAAGGTTGTAGATTTTTATTCCACTGTCAAGTGGAGATTGGGAACATTTAGAACTGCTGCCAACGTGGCTCGGTCAGGCCGTCAAGAGGCCTAAAGATGTTAAAATGTCATTACGGGGCCTACACGTCAACTCTAGCCACGGTTGACGTCAAAGTGCATGCTTGCAGTTACTACAGCTTTTTGATCTACTGGTAGACCAGGACAGGCCTCTAAGTAGATCAGGACAATTATTGAAAAGCCAGACAAAGGCATCCATTCATTTCATGCTGTGCATAAAACCTTTCTTGAAAGATAAGTCAGAATTAATTTTGATTTGATTATGAAGTGTTTACTGCCATTGAGTATCGTCAATTGACCCAAGGCTCACGCTGCCATCGGTGAGTCACTCGCCAAAGCGTATTTTCAGTGGTTTACGGTAGAGCAGGGTTCTTCAACAGGGGGTCCGGGACCCCTAGGCCTTGGGGGTCCTCAGAGTTACTACAGGGGGTCCTCCAAATCTTTGTCCACTTGAACCCTAGTATACCTATACTGTGTGGAACATAAGCTGCGCGGCGTTGTGAGCTTGTAGATCTGCTATTCTTGGCAAAGAGGTTTGGTGTAGACTAGAGTATATAGAAAAACACACTAAGTATTGACGGTTCAAGTCGCTCAATGTCTAAAAATACCCATTAAACCAACAACCTACACTGATGATATTGCTGTCAAACAAGTCTAAGCTGTCTCAGAAAACTATGAAAATGTTTAACCTCCAACACAATTTTATACAGTACGTAGTGGGGGTCCATGTTTATCTCTCTCTCAGCTAAGGGGTCCTCGGCCCGAAAACATTGAAGACCCCTGCGGTAGAGGGTGCTCGTCCGCAGTCTGTGAATGATCCTAGCTTCACCGAAAAAGAGTACAGACAAAAAATCACGTGATCTCAACAAAACTAAGATGTTTCCAAAAACAAGCTAAATTCAACTGCCTATACTGTCCAGGCCGGACCATTTCTTTTCCCCCGACTCTAGAAGACCCCAGAGTGTTCTCCCATGTTCGGATCGTAGCATTTTCTTCATTTTCATATATTATTATTTAAATTTCAAATTTGTATTCTTATTTTTGTGCAGTCTCCAGTAAGTGAACGTGCTATTGTTTATTGATGTTTCGGTGTCTCATAATCCCGTAAGGGATGGGTCTTTTTGACAAAATAAAGATTCATTCATTCGTTCATTCATTCAACAGACAGATACTGTACCTTTACAGAACTCCATGAGGATGAGGACCTCCCATACGCTGTCTGACACGGCGTTGATGGTGGAATCCAGGTAGCTCACGATGTTCTTATGACCCGACAGCTCTTTCTGTGGAAGAGGAAGGTATCAATTGTAAATACTATAACAGTGGTGTTCAACCCTTTTCATATAAAGGTCCATTATTTATACTGCATTTGAGCCGCGGACCACCATTTTGATGAGTTAGCCTCTCGAGCCTTAGGAGAGATAAGAGGCAAACGTTGATCAAAATAACACATTTTCTACATTCTCTAATTGTGTAGACTTCTTGTAAATTTGTTTAACTCTTGAGAGCATAAAATGAAACCTTTCCATTTCACTATCTCAAGAGTTAAAGATCTATAAGGGTCCATTGCCAACTGGTTGCCAACTCTCCATCATTTATCTGGGGACCACCTGAAACCTCCTCAAGGGCCACTGGTGGTCCTTGGACCACTGGTTGAAAACCACTGTTACTTCTGTTAATGCTAATACCATTCAGGCCGGAAACACATTTTTGTGTAGTACAGTACATGTACAGTATGTAGTAACATATTTGTTTTTGTAATTTTTGAATAATATTTAAATTTAGGTCAGGCCTAAATGGATAAATGAAGATATTTTTGTTATCGAAACATTTGACCTATTGATGTATTACCATTATGGAACTGATAGATAGATAGATACCTTTATTAGCTGAAAACATATTAACTGAAACATGGAATTGATAAAAATCCTAATGATATCCATCCCTACTGAACAGTTGTTTACTTAAAAAAAATAAAAGTGCAAAAGTACCAAATGATCATAAAATAACTCCAAAGAGCTTGGGCAGCATAATCTAAAAATCCTCTGAAGTCAAATTATCACAGTGAGTGGAAAAGACCATTAGCCTTAATAGTGTAATTCTTCATTGCGGCCCAGTTTTCCACAGAACATTTCATTGGCCAAGTACTGCACATAAACTACATGCAGTGTGTCCTCTGCCTCTAACCCTTCCTAGATATTAAGCAGAAGCGGGCAGCAGCTGCTGAACGGCAACAGGGACCTCAAGGACACTTGGACACGGTGCCAGAGGCTTCGGAACCAAACCGGGACCATACAATTCCACTCCCAGACTCCCAATCCCTATCTCCTGAGCTATTGCACTCACAAAAGCCTTAAAAAAATGTTAAAGAGGTGGTGCCATAGTTTTTTACTTTTTTCAGTTTTGTATGTGTCTATGGAGTTAACATTACTCTAATAATTTTAACACCACCTGTTCTACACCTGGCATGAGGGCGAGTAGATAATGAGTAATGACAGAGGTTTCATTTTTGTGCGAGTTAAGCCCCACAGGACAGTTGCGTTTTTTTCGTTTGCGGCATGAATAAAACGCATTGGATTTGGTGTGCAAGGCTGTGCAGAATCGGCGCTGCAGATCCAAAAAGGAGTCATAAAAGGAGTGATGAGTTTTTTACCGCATGCGACAAGACGCACAAATCGAACTGGGTTCGATCGAGAAATAAACGCACGGCGGCAGCCACTCGTCGCACGGCTAATTCGGAGCCGGTGTGCATGAGGTCATAGAGAATCATTGTTTTCTTTTCAAAAAATTATATTGTGCGTTTTATCCGTGCGGTTAAACGCGCCTGTGTGCAAAGGGCTTTATTCCTCTAAAACACATGAGTGTGCTATGTTACATGGAGAAACGACAGTGGCCGAGCTAGAAAAGAGCAATTTATGCATTCGTGTGCATGCGTGTCGGTGTCTTGTTATACTAGGCTTTGAAGAGCCAGCTGTAGCAGGGAAGGAACTGCTGTGTGTTGTGGAAACTGACACACCTAAGGCGATGGTGCAACAGGCCAGATCTGTGTCAGTGGTTCAAGTTGTGTGTGTGTGTGTGTGTGTGTGTGTGTGTGTGTGTGTGTGTGTGTGTGTGTGTGTGTGTGTGTGTGTGCGCAAGAGTTCACCCTACACACTCACTGTTCCAGTGAATCAGTCGTACTTGCTCGCTTGCTCGCACACTCGCGTGCGTGCGTGTGTACACACACACACACGCACACACACACACACACACCTATACTTGTGAGGACATCGTCACTATGGGATAGAATGGTGACTTTTTTGGGCCATTTTAACCCAAAACTGAGAATAACCAATCTACAACTTCACAGTAAAATAGCAGAACGCGAACGTGTACAGTAGGTCTCCTATTTTCGGTGCAAGACAGACAAGTATAATAAAGCAATAGCTCCAACCCCTAAACCTAACCTCGAAATGTCTTAATCCTAACCCAATCCTCAAGCCCAAATCCTCAAGTTTGACCAGATAGCATCCATTTCTCGTTTGAGGGACCTGGAAAATGGTCCTCACAATGTCTATGTCCCACATTCTGCTATACTTGTATACTTGTGGGGACAATTGGGCCACAGAGTACACACACACACACACGCACACACACACACACACACACACACACACACACAGTGTAAGTGCTATGGGCCGTAAGTGCTATGAGCTAAGGTGGAGTCTGAATAGGTGAGTCTTCAGACCACGGCGGAAGCTAGGGAGTGAGTCTGCAGTACTAAGTGCAATGGAGAGTTTATTACACACACACACGCACACACTCCTAGCCAGACAACTCAGTTCTTCGGTTACACAGAAAGGGTCAGAAGTTCAACAGATACATCTGTGGTAAGTAGCAGATTAGTGATCATTTAGTGTGTAGAATGAGGATGACTGTCAGGATGAGGCCATCTCAACAATGGCAGCCTGTTGTCCACGGCAGCCATGTGAGTTCTTAACTGTGCATGCGTTACGTTGTGCTGTTTCAATGACTGATGAGCCAAGTCATAATTTACCCATGTGAAAAGAGCAGCCAATTGTATGCATGTTGTTGCTGTGCAAGATTTTAGTCCAGTTGGAAACTGTTAACAGCACCTCGGATTCTAAAAGTAATCTAAACTATCAAATAGAGATTGTCAACGTCAAACGTGCCTACGTACAGTACAAACCTTATGTATACTTCAAGGTAGGTGTCTAACAATTTGCTTATAATGTGTTTCTATCGTCTGAATTCTCATTTGGATTGACATGCATTGCTCATTTATACACAATACATGTGCAACTCTGACCCAGAGGCCATGCTCTGTAAGTATGGCTCGTCTGAAGTTGTATAAGTCAGTGAGTTGTTTTCAAATACAGAAACCTCAGGTTATAAAGGGGCAGTCATAGCTGAATGAGCCCATCTGGGGAGACAGAGACCCTGGTTATCCCAGGTACGATTCCAGGCCAGGCAGGCAATGTCGATCTACGTCCCTGAGCAAGACTTAACCCTTAATCACTCTCGAGGACTGTAGGACGAATTCACCTATATGTATATATACATACTGTATGCACATATTGTGACTATTCTATTCTCTATACTGTATACATATATTGTGACTATTCTATTCTCTAAAGCTCCCATGGTTCACCCACTCGCTTGCTCTCGCTGCCTGTCAAACACACAACCTGACATGACAGCTGTCAGCAGAATTCGTACATTTATAACGACAGCCTACACAAATTAAAGGGTGTCGTTTTCAGCTCTGCGTATGTTGGTTCCTTTGATCCCAGATAACTCCAGTGTCTCCTCAGGAGCAAATTCTACCAAACTATCGGTCGCTAGGGATGGGAATACAGAACCAGAATGCTTAGCTCAGAGAAACGACATCATATGCCTCAAAAGTTATCCATTCCTTTTTATCAATGCAGAGCATGTTTTTCTGAAAGTTGCTTGAATATATATTCTGTAAAGTTATTTCCGGGTAGAATTTCTATGGCGTTTTCAGACTTTTGACAATTAAAACTAAAGTCTCCTGTGTGGACATGATGATCTGGTCTATAAGGGAATCGATAAAGAATTGGGACGATAAGCAGAATTGCTAATGGGATTAGCATCATTAAAATGAAATCATATAATTTCCCATCCTAATTTTGCAGATGAGTTTTGTCCATATTTGACACTGTAAGTTTCATAAGCACAAGGACACTCTGGGTGCCAAATCAGTGCAATTGGCAGTGTTGTTTTTGACAGCAGGTTTTTATTTAGTTTTAGTGTTTTGAATACAATTCTATTTAGTTTTAGTCATATTTCAGTCAGAAATGTTTTGGTTTAGTCTTGTTTTAGTCGACTAATATTTTGACGGGCCTTGATCGTAATGACTGATTTTACACTTGATTGTACGCTGATCTGCTATTTTCAGAGCGCAACACGCGAGCGCCAAACATAAATCTTTTAGTTCTACTGCATCTCTTCTCCACTAGTCCCTCCCTAACATTTTAGTCTATTTTTTATTTGTTGACAAAATTGTCAATATATTTAGTCCTAGTTTTAGTCATTATAGCTTATTTAGTTCTTATTTAGTTTTCGCCAGTGAAAGAAAAGGTAGTCGACCAATCAGCACAAGCGTATCGCCCTTCCTGTTACTTTTATCATCCCCCTCATCACCCAGGGCAAAAGAATGCTGGGTGTTGAATGAATATGTGAATAATAATAATATATGCATGTGGCATGACGTTGTGCATTTACCATGATGGTGATCTCTCTCTTGTAGATGTTCAGGTCGGGGACATTGTTGACGTACATCCTTTTAAGGGCGCAGCGGACGCCGCTGTGTGTACGAGCCAGGAACACCACCGAGAATCCTCCTGAAGTAGAAACAACACAGCAAGACGCTAGGTTAGCAGGGTCTACGAAAGCGTGCACACTACACAATGTAGCAACCACTTTCAACAAGGTATGGGACGATAATCGTTATCGTTTATCGTGATAAAAAACAGTTACAATAATCGTATCGTGGAGATTTAAATTTATCGTGAAATTATCCTCCGTCATGCACTGGGATAAATTCACCTTTTATTTGCCAAGCTGAATATTTGGTACCACTTAAATCTTACATGATGGTGAAGGAATTCCACAGAAAAAGAGAGTTTGAATCTCAAGAAGGGGAAGTGTTCAGACTTCCTGGTTGAGTAATCATTAGGAAATATATCCAATTCCATTTCTTTCTTTTGCGTTGTGAGCTTTTAGATCATCTATTTTCACTATTTGGTGTATACAGTAATAGGGCGTAAATGGTTAAGAGACATTTTGTTGCTTAACAGATGGAACTTTTTAAAATTCCGCTTATTGCCCAACAACCTGTATACATATAGTAGTTCCCATTTTCATTTTTAGCTTCAGATTCTGTTGGGTTACAGCCTGTTTTGTCTGCCTGTGTTTTTTAATAGCAACAAGTCTCCGGGAAACAAACTCAACATCTCTAATAAACTACAGAGTAAGCTAAGCGTATTCAGCTTGTGTTGGGCTCAATATTTCCGGGCGGCAGTGGCTCAGGGGTAGAGTGGCACCTTGGCAACCGGAAGGCTCCCAGTTCGATCCTGGGTTCCCTCAGAGTTACAGTAGTGTCGAAGTGTTCTTGAGCAAGACACTGAACCCCTAGTTTCTCCTGATGAGCAGGTTGGTGCCTTACATGGTTTTCGCCGCCAACTTTGTGTATATATGTGTGTGTGTGTGTGTGTGTGTGTGTGTGTGTGTGTGTGTGTGTGTGTGTGTGTGTGTGTGTGTGTGTGTGTGTGTGTGTGTGAATGGATGAATGTAATGCACAATCATTGCAAAGCACATTGGATAAAGGCACTATATAAATGCAAATTTAACATTTACATGGCTGTCAAATGAAAATGAATATTGTCACCAACATAATGTCCTGCTCATGTACTACATGTGAAACCACACATCTCAAACTGAGCCATGGAGTATGGAAACAAATCCAGAACCCAGTAAAATAGGTTTCACGGCACACAGTTATAGCTCTTGCAGTTGAAAAGAGCTAAAAGTGAACAACAGACAGAGCCACTTCTGGCCTCATTAGCAGACCTGGCTGACAAACTGAACGCTGAGCATCAAGGACCCAGCAGGCCACCAGCAGAAAGACAAGGAGGAGCCACAATGGTGCACTTGTTGCTCAAGGATCCCATAGGTCAGTTGGAAAGAAATTAGCATGGATTTGGTCAGTGGTGGGAAAAAGTACTCACGTTTTTACTTAAGTTAAAGTATCAATACTGCAACATAGAAATACTCTGTTACAAGTAAAAGTCCAGTATTCTAAATGTACTTGAGTAAAAGTACGAACGTATTGGCATCAAAATATACTTAACACATAATGTTTTTAGTACATTTGATGTATTAAGTATATTTTGTGATGCGACACATTGTGAGCTTGTAGATCGTCTAGCCTTTTTTCAAATAAACGTAGTGGAGTAAAAGTACAATATTTGGATGCGAGATGTAATGGAGTAGAAGTAAAAGTGTTGGAAATTTAAAATACTCAAGTAAAATACTAATACATCAAAATTTTACTTAAATACAGTACTAGACTAGTAAAGGTACTTAGTTCCTTTACACCACTGGTCAGTTGGAAAGAAAAAAAAAGCATGGATTTGGTTTGGAAATGAGCAGAGGAGGAGGGGGACAAAGGCTTTCATTGAAGTGAGAAAACACTCACAAGACACCGTGTCTTTTGGGATGGGACATTTTCTTGCATGCGGTGCTGCTTTAAGAACTTTGGCAAACACTCCACGAGAGTAAAACAAATGTCTACCACCACCACTATGCCCACCGTGTAGAAACAAACAGGTTGGAATAGAGCGCCTGTTGTACGCGGTCACAATAGCGGGAGCTAGTGTAGCAGAAGTTATCAGATTAAACTACAGCCCACCAGGCACACCTTGGATTACAGAATTAAACACACATGGGGGGGCAAGGGGTTTAATGATACCCATCTGCAGCAGCCATCTGATGGCTGACAGACAGACCTGCTTTCTAGCCTGTGTAGAAGGAGGCTGGTCCTGTCCTGTCACATTAGCTCATTTAGCTGTGGTCATGTTACTGATCCTGGCTCAATGCGTATTATAAAGCTTATAACCAAATTAGCCCTTGCGTCCCAATTTTCCAATAACCCCCCCCCCCCCAAAAGAAAAGACAAATGTTTTAAAAATAGTGTTGTTAGCTTGTAGATTTTCTCTATATTTGAAAAAATATAAAATAGGGCTTAGGCTGATTTATACTAACCCTAACTATCAGAGTCAGACAAATAAATATAGAAATATGCATTATATCTAATGTATTAATCAATTATTTTTTTCTGTGTCAATTCATTGATATATGAGAAATTGAAATGCCAATATTATATGCCTCTCACTTATTTGATTATGCTTCTCACATTAACCCAAATAAGTCGGTTATTGGTTCTAGATTTCGGTTTCGATATATGTTTGGTTATTTGCCCAGGCCTAGTACAGTACAGTCAGATCTATCTGGAGTTTAGTTCATGACTGGCTCAATGTCATCCCTCTCAGACATAGAGTGGCTGACGTTACATCAGCGCATCTGCTGTTGACACAGTGGAGAGTTGGGGTCAGAGTTCAAATAAGGATCAAGTAAGTCAACCACTGAGCGCATGACTGCCTCCACCAAAACAACATGTGCCAACTTGGTGTGTCAGAGAGACGCCACATACTGTAGGTAATCACTATTTATCATCACTGTCAGGAACGAGTCTAAAAGGTTTTACATTACAGCGTGTCTGGATTAAGGCGCTACTGTGGTAGACAGATTGCAGCAATCAGCTTCTTCTTCCGAAGCCTCGCTGCTTTAAGGAAACGCTGAGCAAAAATACTGCTAGTTGGGTCGACACAGCCGAACAAAACTTCGTCTCGAAACACCCATAGCCTCCCAAACACAGTGCAATATGAACTTGTTAGCTTTCGTTCGCTTTTTTGGTGGGGAAACCATTCTATAATGACATGCACAAAATAGGGACTGAACGATAATGAATTGCTTTTTGTAAGGATTTATCTTTTTATTTTTCATAATCAATTCATTTGATTAGTTCAATTAACTGTTCAAACCTTGACTGAAATATTCAGGTAAAAACATGCCCGTACACCGTACAGTCATGTGGCATAATATTTTTTCCAAATTGAAAATTGAATCTCCATCAAACTCTTTGGTAAAAAATAAAGTGCATGAAAGCCGCAAAGTTAAGAGCCTTTAGCACAACGACCAACAACAACGAATACAATCTCACTCCCTTTAGATTATCCATATCCTCCTCTTAGGGGATCTACGTCATGTTGATATATTTTATTAAAAAGAAATGTCGGTCCGATATATTGGTCTAAACCCTAGCTGAGATTTACAAAACTGAAACACTGATAGGCCTATATGAGATTCATACCATCAGTAATAGCGTTACTGGACTTGGTGCAAAATTCCATTACGCAAATCAAATTAAACATTTGCCAAGAAGAGGAAGTCTGCATGGACCAATGGATTGGAATAAAACAGGAAATATACAGTAGAGAAGTAGAGGGATTTTATGCTCATTAAAATGGCCCCTTTACACGGCCTCTGTAAATCAAGCTTTTTGCACAGCTCAACATGGGAAACTGCGTAATAAAGACGAATGAATTATGGAAGAATGAAGGCGAGAAGATTATTAAGGAGGTGCCCACAACCAACAGTATATTCAGATAGTTACAGGATCCAGTAAGACCCAGTTGTTTGGCATGTTACAAAATATGAATGGGCGTGACGTCGATGACACAGCAAACTTTTCAAAAGAGCACTACACCCTGAAGAAGGTGCTGCTAGCTGACACGCGTTGGTATGTTTTTTTTTTACTCATTCTAGTCCATTTAATTAACCCATTTAGGCCTAGAATTATTGAATGCTTTAACCAGTGAAAAATAGCAGATAGATATACAAGCGAGCTTGTAGATCTGCTATTTTTGGAAAAAGTCGTGAAAATGTGTGCAAATCTTTGAATATATGTATTTTCAAAGCGAACGTTTGTGTATCTAGTTCCAGGGACCACCCAGAAACAAAATTTGTAACTCAAATTTTGTTTCTGGGTGGTCCCTGGAACTAGATATTTTGAGATGGGGGTCTGTGGCCAAATAAATATCATTTTGGGGGTCCTTCACATGAAAAAGTATGAGAACCACTGACATAGTAGTCTCTCAAGAACAGACTAACTGAGCTCCATTTAAGTGAAAAGGACCTTTTCTTTGACGATGGCTGGCCAGATTGCCGACATAGAAACATAGGTTTGGCGCGGCAGAGGGAGAGCAGAGCCCAGGATTACATAGGCAATTAGCACTGGGTGAAAAAATGGGTTACAAAATTGTGGGATAAAAATTTAGAGAAAAAAAAAAAGAAACAGGTTTTTCAAAAAATCTTAGAAGGATTCAAAAGACACTTATAGAATCGGGTAAAAATTCTCATTTTTACGATTTTTCAAAAATAGCAGATCTACAAGCTCGCAGCGCGGCACTCGGTGCCGCACTGTGAGCTTGTATATCTGCTATTTTTCAATAGTTAAATCATAAAATAATGATACACAAAATGTGTACCCGTTCTAAAAACGTCAAACCTAACATACTGCCTGAACCTGGATTATTCATTCCTTTTTGGAGGACATATCTCGCCATCTTCCTTGAGACTATATATTTTTAGCGGTGCCTCAGCGCTCCAACAAGTGACCCAGTGTGTAGTTATGTATGTCTGTCTGTCCGTGTGCGTAGTGAACTAGTACGAACGAGTATGGCGTATGTATGAGGACGGCCTCAACAGCTGCAATACCGCTGGATGTACAACACAAACATTCATAGGCTATAACTGGTAGGTGGGTTTCTGAATTGAAATGAAATTAACCACTCAAAAGGCACCACTCACTTCACACTGGGTGTGGTTTTTTATTCAAAATTCCAGCTATTAAATATGCATTGCATGTTGTTGCATAATACAGTTTTACAGGACACAGTTTATCGTATAATTAGACATTTGTTATAGATGTTTTCTCATGTTGGCTGATAAGGCTGGCTCAAGGTGACCCTTTTTCTAAACTCCATTGCAGTCAGTATAATAGTATAGTCTCAAACCCAGGTCATTCGAACCCACGGTCATTAGGCTGAGGCTGTGAGCCACTCTACTACACTAAGACCCTCCAAAACTCTGGCATGATCGCTCAGACTCTACTAGCAATGCGTGGCTGCCTACTAGAATGCCTGCCTTCCCCTGATGGTCATATTCTCTACGATGAGGTTCTCACTATAAATGATTGCCTTGAGGCCTTTGTTGCCTCCCACGGCCATGCCAACCACGGGAAGTGGAGTTATAGAGAGGCCATTATTCCCACGAGTGCTTCTGGATGGGAAGATTTGTTTGGGGGCTTTTTATTTGCGCCGGCAAAATGACTTCCTGGACAAACGAAGGGCACCTAAAGAATACAAAAGGCTCACTCACTGTATAGCTTTTGACCACTGAGGACAACAGCGATGACCGAGACTGACGCAAACGCTTAACCCACTGGAACTAATCCATGTCACTCTAGATTTTAACCGCTTTAAGCATTATTTTATGATTTATATTAAAAAAAAGATCTACAAGCTTGTTGTGTGTGTGGGCTTGTAGTGTTATGGTCCATAGAAAACAGGCCGTTTTGACCAAATGCGCAATATGGGAAAAGAAGCCGAGATATATGCATTTTTTCTGCAGCCAGGATGAAAACAATTAAATGGGCGGACGGATTTCACCGGATGAAGTATTTTGCGAGGCATCATTGGAAATGGGAGTATTTTCCCCTCACTTCCGCCTGCGGTAGTGCAGGGGCTATTGGTTACCATGGTAATCAGCTAACATGTCAATGGACGTGTTAACGGGGCCACGGCACTTAACGGGGTGGGGGAATCGTTAAAATGTCAGGTAACATTTTAGGCACCGTTTTCATCTACTCGGTCTGTGTCTCAGAGGAGGGCTGTGGACAATTCAGAAACCCACCTACCAGTGACATCATCGATGGAGAATCCAAGATAATAGAAACAGCAGGCTTTCTACTCCTGGAAAGTTAGCATGCTATAATGGAAAGCTTTGTTGTTAGTGTTAATACAATATATATATATATATATATATATATATATATAGCCTACTCATTTTGAAAACTTGTTTGGAAAAAACTGAAATATCTGCCTAACGATATGTCACTGGTAGGCGGGTTTCCGAACTGTCCACAGCCACCCTCCGAGACACAGACAGAGCATAAAGTGCTAGGATATCATGAGCATTATTAGTGAGGGCCAATTGTGTGAAGATAAGGTTGTAAATGGGTGAAGTTGTCCTTTAAATGGCAATATTGACATAGCAGAAGTTACCAAATGCTCTGTGCCAAAGTCCTACGCAGCAGAAGCCCCAACAAGCCCTGACACGAGCTTTGTTCAACTCC
This sequence comes from Nannobrachium achirus, assembly GCF_963921795.1. Taxonomy (NCBI): domain Eukaryota; kingdom Metazoa; phylum Chordata; class Actinopteri; order Myctophiformes; family Myctophidae; genus Nannobrachium; species Nannobrachium achirus. Next base: position 53,999,763 of record NC_137832.1, read on the forward strand.
AAAACGTGTCGCACCACGCCGCGTTTTGAGCTTGTAGATCGGCTATTTTTGCTACAATGAATGCTATAATGAATTAAAACATACTTTACATTCAAATATAGAGGTACATTTTTACATACATTTGATAGTATCTTTAATATCCAAGTGTTTTGGCAATTACTTGGGGGCCCCCTACTTTCCCCCAGAGGTTGAGAACCACTAGGCCAGGGTTCCTACCCTAACATCCACACAGGGTAGATTCCACTCATACTCAACCATCTGGTTAAACATGTTTCTCCAGGCCAAAATCCCGGTATGGTTGGTTCATATTAGTCTAGCGTTGTCATCTGAGAGACTATTGTCAGGGTTACTACGTAAGTCTTTGCGCTGTATTTTTTTTTCTTTTTTTTAAGTAGACGAGATGTGTGGCTGAGGTTTGTATTTTTGTATGTAAATCTTTCCCCATGAGATAGTTTCTCATAAGGACAACTAATCAGTTTCCATTTAGGACAGCATGAAAAATAACTTCATACTTTGGAACACTTGGTGGAACATCAACCAAACGATAGCAGATCTACAAGCTCACAATGCTTCTGAACACGACGCGTTGTGAGCTTGTAGATCTGCTATGTTAGGGAAAGAGATTTGGTGTAGATAACCATAACCACAACAGATAACCATTAATACAGCAAGTATAGTAAATGATTTTTTTTTTTTTGCTTATTGCGCATTCACACAATGACATCATCTAAATATTAGCAAATAAAATAGCCACTTTTCCCCCTTTTTTATGTCGTCAGCGGCCGCTTAAAGGAGTGTAAATCCTTCAAAACAGCACTAAAAAGCCACTTAGAGGCGGCTGCTACTCGAAACTGGTAAAAGAAAACAAAGCCCATCCTTACCTTCCCCTGACCCTTCTATTGTAAATACCATTTATGTTGTATTGTTTTAAAACTCTTTTTAAATATTTTCTGCATAGTACTGTTTTACTTGTCATTCTATGTTATTAAAAAAGGGCACCAATAGAAACAAGCCCAAAAGCTTTTTTGAGGTATCCTTTTAGTTGACCTTGAACCAGTGAACTGTACTGTAATGAAACTGTACCTTTTCCTATGCAAACTTCTAATAAAATCTTCAATCAATCAATCAATCAATCTATCAATCACATGTGACTGTTATGTGGTTGCATGGCCGCCTTGTGCACGTGGGGTACTAGGGAGGTGTACGCATTTCACCAACATGACACACAGCCAGTTGTGGGTGACAGTTGGGAGGAAAAGCCCTTTCTGCTGAGCCAAGGAGAATGCAAGGGAAGGGGGGCTGACGGCTGACGCTACAGCTTATAACTGAATGAGGCTGTAATTACTGGAGAATATGTCCCTGCGCTGCAAGCAGTATCGAGGACACCGGCATTACAAAATAGATTTGACCAAATGTGCCGGTCACGGACGGGTGGCCCACATGCCGGCCTGCGAGAAGCAGGTCTGAAAGAATAACCGGGGCGAGCTTTGCGAAACTGACACCGAATAGACTTTATGATCCATGCAAAGAGAAATCTTCAGAGGAGTGTTTGAGCGAGGGCGGATTAAAGGACTTAGTGGTGTGTAGCAAAATAAGAGCGATGCCCTTGTAGATTCTGCTCAGGCCTTGGGTGCAGATGTTCTCCGTCTTGAAGCATGATGTCATCGGTGATATGGATCTCTGTTATTACCTCGCTCTCTCAGTCTCCACAGCTTCACATTCGGTCAAGTAAGACATCTTAGCTTGTTAAAAAGCTCAGAGAGTCAAATTAACAGACCTGGTAAAACACTGGGTAGAATTCAATTTCTTGTTGAGATCTTTTTTAGAAACAAGCAGAGGCATTTCCTCCAAGGGGCCCCCTTCCCCTATATGAACCCACACACTACTCTTTAAGATTCTGCATGGTTTTACAGCTTGAGAAATGACGCTTGCTAGTTCGCAATCTCTCTTTGTGTAGTCTCTGAGCAGTATCCAAGTTGTTGCACCAAATTAAGAACACTTAGTCAAAAGGTCTCTCTCTCACACTCCTTACATACTGTGTGTTTACGGTGTTAGCTTGAAGTGATTCAAAATGAAAACCAAGAGTAAGGTATCTGTTTCTTGTCACAATTGTTTACAGAGGTAGGCAATTATTTAGCAGTCTCCTCTTGACTGCAAATGCCCGTGGCTTCCTTTCACAACTTCCTATTTTTGGTCAGCGTTATTTCATAATAGTAAATCAGATTCAGCCAAACAATGATGTGCACTGCACTGCAATAAAAAAAAATCATATGAATGCCAATAAGTGAAACTGGCCTAGATCGTTGGTGGGAATACACAAGCAGGCAGTAATATCATGTGACAATGAAGCATTCTAACATAAAGGATGACAACTTTTGGGGAATTTGGGGATTTCTAGAGCTCAAATTGCTTTCCAGATTCAAACATAATTCCCTGTGCACTTTTAGAGAATAAATGTAAGTGCAAACAACATATGTCATCATCACTCAAAAAGTACAACTTCTCCAAAAGCTATTGACATGATGTAGAAAAGGGTGGCATCACTGGCATGCCATCTTCTTCCCGCAGTTTTCAAAATAAATGGATTTCCATCAAGGCCCCTTCACCACCTGTGTGCAAACCGTTCCTGTTAATTGCCAGTAATGACTTCTAGGTCCCTGGTGCTTTCAAAAATCCACTGAGATTCAGAATTATGCAGGGCAATGCACAGATGACTTTTCTACCTCAGTAATGCAGTCCAAAATGTCATTTGATAACTGTGAAACACAAGTTACTATAAACGTGCATAACTGAAGTAGCAGCTGGCAAAAGTAAGCTTGGATGTGTGTGTGTGTGAGAAAGAAATGTAGGTCAATTTCATACTGGGCGATATTACCAGTCTTAAGCTTAGCCCGTTTTAAAATGGCCCTTTTTTTAATACGTCCACACAGACACAAACTGATTATTGATTAATATTATTTTATGCTCATGTCCTGTTATCGTAGATAGATAGATAGATAGATAGATAGATAGATAGCTTTATTATCCCAAGGGGGAAAATTCAGTTGTCCAGTTGTAGCATAGCAGTATACAGTATTTACAAAGTTACAGAGAAGTAAGACAAAAGATAGATAAGAGTAAAAGAAAAAAAAGAGCAGTACAGTACCAACTAGAAGCAGTGCTCTTCCGAGCACAGGTCTCCACCAGGCCACACAAATCGGCCTGTTATAACGCCACCATGAGGCTGATTTAAAAAATGTGGGGCAGAGGTTCTGAATTAGCATCCAGGGAGTGTGTGTGCTCAGTTTGGCAGCGATCGGGCCAATGGCGCCGGAGATTCGCTGGTAACAACCAGGCCACACAAATCGGCCTGTTATAGCGCCACCATGAGGCTGATTTGAAAAATGTGGGGCAGAGGTTCTAGATTGGCATCCAGGGAGTGTGTGTGCTCAGTTTGGCAGCGATCGGGCCAACAGTGACTGAGATTAGCTGCTCACAAACTGCGAGGACGCACGCACGGACGGACGGACGGAGGGGAAAACATACTCTCCCTCAGCCTTCGGCTGGTGGAGGCAATAAAGAAAAGGTGCATCAATAGAGGGGGCGAATAATATATAACTAGAAGCAGTGCTCTTCCGAGCACAGGTCTCCACCAGGCCACACAAATCGGCCTGTTATAGCGCCACCATGAGGCTGATTTAAAAAATGTGGGGCACAGGTTCTGAATTAGCATCCAGGGAGTGTGTGTGCTCAGTTTGGCAGCGATCGGGCCAACGGCGCCGGAGATTAGCTGGTAACAACCAGGCCACACAAATCTGCCTGTTATAGCGCCACCATGAGGCTGATTTAAAAAATGTGGGGCAGAGGTTCTAGATTGGCATCCAGGGAGTGTGTGTGCTCAGTTTGGCAGCGATCGGGCCAACGGTGACTGAGATTAGCTGCTCACAAACTGCGAGGACGCACGGACGCACGGACGGACGCACGCACGGACGGACGCACGCACGCACGCACGGACGGACGGACGGACGGAGGGGAAAACATACTCTCCCTCAGCCTTCGGCTGGTGGAGACAATAAAGTGACTTACAAAAAGAGACTGTAACAGTCAATGCTAGTTAGTGCAACAAGTATCTCACTGGCATTGTTAAACAAAGCAGAATACTCAGAAACTACCAACACAACCTAATACTCCTGTCACAACTAAAGGATGTCACGATTATGAAATTTTACATGCCGATTAATTGTCACTCAAAGAATTGGGATTAACGATTTAATTGTGTTTTTGTCGTTGACAATTACATTTCTGTTTGGCCTAACCCTAACCCATGGCAGATATGACAAATAACCTAAATGTACAAATAAGTGACTGACATATTTGACAACTTTATACTTAAACTAGAAGCAGTGCTCTTCCGAGCACAGGTCTCCACCAGGCCGTGCGTCCTGGTGGTGCTACTGTATAATAGGCCAATGTAAAAAGGGTGGCATATGTTCTTCACCTTAGATCTTTCATGGCAATCGGACGCTGCATGCATGATTTCAAGCATTGTGTTCCAAAAATGTGTTTTGCTAAAGTCTACCTGCTGGTGGCGCTATAACAGGACAATGTTAAAAAGGTAGCATTTGTTCCTTGACCTAGTGGGAATATGTGTGGCAAATGTCACGGTAATCGCAAGCTGCGTTGATGATTTGAGGCATTTTGTTCAAAAACTGAGAAATCCTGCAAACTTTGGAAGCTAATATTAGCCAATCAGGATGGAATGTGAAATATCAGACGGATCGGACTTGATCACATGACTATAGAGATACTGTGTACCGATTTGCATGATTTTTGGATAAAATCTCAAGGAGTAATATCCAAAAATGTGTTTTACATAAGTCGGCCCAAAGGTGGCGCTATAAAAGGCTGATGTGAAAAATGCAGGGCAAAGGTTTATCCTTAGCCTCTAGGGAGTGCGCTTACAAAGTTTGAAACTGATCTGTGGAGTTATAGGTAAAACCACAAATCGGGCTGTTATAGCGCCACCATGAGGCTGATTAAAAAAAATTAAGTGGCATTTCTTCCTCGGCCTAGTGGGAACGTGTGTGCGCGATTTCATGATAATTGCACTTTGCGTTCGTGATTTGAGGCATTTTGTTCAAAACGGCTCAATCCCGCAAACTTTGGAAGCCAATCTTAGCCAATCAGGATGGAATATGCAAAATCGGACAGATCCGTGTCGATCACATGACTGTCGAGATATTGCCTACCGATTTGTAGGATTTTTGGACAAAATCTGTAAGAGTAGTGCACAGAAATGTGTTTAGCAAACATCGGCCACTAGTTGGCGCTAGAAAAGGCCCATTTGAAAAATTTAGGGCAGAGGTTCTAGATTGGCATCCAGGGAATGTGTGTGCTCACTTTGGCAGCGACCGGGCCAACGGCGACTGAGATTTGGTGCTCACAAACTGCGAGGACGCACGGACGCACGGACGCACGGACGGACGGACGGACGGACGCACGGACGGACGGACACACGGACGGAGGGGAAAACATACTCTCCCTCAGCCTTCGGCTGGTGGAGACAAAAATAACATGGATAGTGGAAATAGACGATCTACAAGCTCAAAACGTGTCACGTTGTGAGCTATTAGATCTACTATTTCCAATATTTTTGAAAATGTTTGCAAATATATGAAAGTTTTTCAACATGGAAACGATTATGATGATTAGGACAAAATAATTGCGATTATGTAAAATAATTGTGATTATGTAAAATAATTGCGATTAGACGATTATGTAATAATTGTGACAGGCCTAGTCACAACGGGGACAACTAGGGTTACAAATCATGGACCCTTACGGGTCTGTAAACTCAGAGTGTACAAATGATGGATGCAAATAGTTGTAAGGTATGGCATCCCCATCAGCTAACACAGGGATGCTGACAGAACCCTCGCTAAAAAAGAAAAAAAAAAACAGAAGTCCTAGAATCTTCGCCCTCCTGGCCCCCAAAGTGTGGAATAAACTCCCTGTTGCACTTAGAATGGCAGACTCACTCCCTATAGCTTCCGCCATAGTCTGAAGACTCATCTCTTCAGACTCCACCTTAGCCCATAGCACTACCCTCAATACATGCAATTTAGATAACATGTTGTATTCGATTTGTATAAAGTTTTACTGAAAATGACAGGTGATTGGTCTACCAATGTTTTTCTTAGATTACTATTTCTATGCATTTGATGTATTGATGTGTTACTTTGCCATTGTAAATCTCTCTGGATTAAAGAGTGTCTCCTAAATGCATAAATTGTACACTCTTAGAGTGAAATTAACACAGAGGATATGAATGTGTAGATTTGGGTTACATCGATAAAAAAGGGGGATGAAATGTGGGTCTGTGGGCTGTGGCCCAATGATGCATATCAAACTGGGTGTCCTTGAACACAGCCTCAGTGTGTGTGTGTGTGTGTGTGTGTGTGTGTGTGCGTGTGCGTGTGCGTGTGCGTGTGCGTGTGTGCGTGTGCGTGTGTGTGTGGTCTACTACCTCCTCCTTCAACTACTGTCACATAGAGTTAACTTGCCCAAGTTGCATACACCAAGCTCTTGTGGCCCACTTTTGGCTGGCGACTATCTGTTAAACACACAAGTCTTCAAAAGTTGCACTATAATGATATCCAGAAAATGATCAGCGGCATGCTTTGACCCGACTAAAAATAGCCATGAGCTTGTTTTTTGGTGAGCAGTTGAGAGATTCTGCACTTGGTGATTTCTCCCCCCACACAGAATACAAAGCTGACAATGTCATTTTTAAGTAACTGTTCATTAAAAGAATTTCAACATAGTATACTCTTGTAGTCTATATTGTGGATGGCAGGCTAGCATAATAACATCATGGAAAGTGTCAATCTAGCATTAGTATTTTTCCACAATGATGAGTGCATGAGTATTTTAATAGTTATTATGCTCATTTTGGAGATTTCCACTACCTGTACTTCACTCATTGGGGAAAAAAGTCCCCCCCTTCTGTGTTGCCTAGAACTGGAGGATTTATTGTGGGGTCATGTGATCAGTGACATCATGAAGATGTACTCTTTGTCTTGAGTCCATCTTCATGATGTTACTGATCACATGACCCCAAAATCAATCCTCCAGTTATAAGCAACAACTCTGAGGTATATTAATGGCATAGTTAAAAGTTGAAAATGAGTGGTATGCCCCTTTAATTGTGTAGATTGACGACTTATATTGTCTATTGTCATAGGTTGGGTCATGAAAGCAGATTTCCCATGTCACACAACATTTCTCTTCTCTATTGTCAATCAAAAACAAAACATATCAATAATTGACTATGAATACACTAACCGGAGGCTGATGACTGATCAATGAGTCTTGTGTCAAATGAACAAAAGGCAGAAGACAATGCTGAGCTACAGCAGATTCCATTTAATAAAGAAAGAAAATGATATGGAAAGATATGAGGGCAATTAATCTAAAATGATGTTGCCTGCTGAAGCAATGGAACTATTGGTTCTTTTATAGACATACTGCCACAGAAACTGCTTTGAGCTATGACGTGCCAGCCTCCAGTCGACTAGCTTAAAACTCCACTGACCCATTTTCCCTCACCGTTTCAATTCTGCTGGGCTGCGGCTTGGTGGTAGTGCTGCCTGGGCCTGGCAAGTGTTTCTTATTCTGCGACAGACCCAGGCTGACAACGGCAACAACCTAACTTCTTTTACCAGGGTTTTTTACAGTAATACCTGTGTTAAGACCAGGGGTCATTAATATGTCTGTACATGGACAAATGTGTCCGTGGCAAAGACTTGGGCAAATGTTTGATTTTCTTTTTTACATACCATTATAATGTTCTTATTTTGATCATACTGTAAGACCCAATTCAGGCTTTTGCAAATCCCGCCCCATTCTGCCCTGTTACTATGCTGGGACATTAACCCTGGGCAGATTGTTTTTATAGTGGCAGTGAATGGGATTTTTTTTTTCATAGCCTCATTATTGCAATTTAAAGTATCAAAGGAAAAACATCTAGGTGATATTAATAAAAAGGGAAGACAAAGGTACAGTAGTTACATTGCAAAACAGGGGGTTTCCCCGAAAATATATGTTTTAATTTGTTTAATCCCAGTGGGACAGAATCACTATTGCAGATTCTTTTATAGTGGAAGTGGATGGGATTATTTTTTCCGTCATAGCCTCATTACAGCTGTATAAAGTACCAAAAAAAAACACATCTACGTGATATTAATAAAAAGGGAAGAAAAAGGTACAGTAATTACATAGCAAAACAGTAATTTTCCCCCGAAAATATATGTTTTAATTAGTTTAATCCTCTGGATCAGAGAGAGAATAGAAATAGAAAAAGAAAGCGCATTGCATCTTGGGTAGGAAGAGGAGAACTATAATCTGTTCTCCTCACATAATAGGCTGGCTTTTCGTAATTCTGCCCATTTAAAATATATGTACCCAATCGTAACTAGTTAGACCATTGATAAGGTCCATGTGAACTAGTTTGTTGAAGCTTATTCATTATGATGAGCGAGATCGCCCCCTACTGCCGCGGCCGTACTGGACGAAGGTCGTGCTCCGCACTGCGGACAGTTGCTGAAAGCCTGAAACAACATTCTCCACTGCACAAACTCCACCCCCGATAGCAAAAAGTGAATGGTTTTTTCTGGTTGGCCAGTCAGGGAGTCTCAGGGACCAATCAGAAGGCTGACAAACGGTGAATTACTGAATGTCTCCAGGCTTTCTTCAGAATATGTATGACACTTATTTACTACGACACTATGGCATATTGGGAGTCCACTAGCACTAGTGCTACTACTCAAATGTTTTATTTGCAAGGACCCCCATAACTCAGAGAGGGTACACATTGAACCAAATGGAAACATAAGGGTCCACTTGGTTCCATTTGGTTCCATTTGTACACTTTGGGTTCCATTTGGTTCCAATTGTACACTTTGAGTTACAGACCTGTTATGGTCATTCAGGGCAAGCTCTTTGTGTGTTTCTGGTAATATTACTGTCCTTTAGTTCTGTATGTCCGTGGCAAAAATAAAAGATTGTCAAAAATGTCCACCACAAGCCAGCATGGCGATGATCTCTGGTTAAGACCTGGAAAGCATCTGTGTCACGTGTAGATTTTAACCACTTTAACCATTATTTTATACTTTGGCAATTCAAAAATAGCAGATATACAAGCTCATAGCGAGGCACTAGTGCTGCGAAATATAAATTGGGCTTCTCTCCCAGAGAGAACAGCAGCAGAGAGAGAAAGTTGCATCAACAGTAAAAGGTTGTGAAACAGAGAAACACATTTTGTTTTAAGCGCAAGCAGTACACCCGCCAGAAACGTTGTTGGTCGTTGGTCGTGTGTGTGTGTGTGCGCGCGCGCGCGCGCGCGCGTGCGTGCGTGCGTGCGTGCGTGCGTGCGTGCGTGTGTGTGTTTGTGTGTGTGTGTGTGGTTAATAAAGCGCAGAAGCTTTCATTAATTACAAAATGATCTCAAATCAGTTCCGTCGGAGACTCTTCAAGAAGAACAAACGGCTGTGAATTGTAATATCACTCAGTGTGCTACGGTGACAAAAACTGAATGACGGTTAGGGAAGTGTGGTACTAATCTTGCATTTTAACCCGTGGGGCTCGCAGGTGCTGGCTAAGTCTGTCTGCGCGTACTGTAGGTTAGGTTGGGTTCACTCACTGCGCTGCGGAAGATGCATGTCGAGTCTTGTCAAAGACTTTTTTCTTCTTTTCGGCATTCAAGGCAACTCGGAAACACAGGATAGTATGAAATACAACATGAAAAAAAGAAAGATGTAACTGTGGATTTTACCGATGCAGACACAGCGCATTGGTAAAATCCACAGCTGTCTATTGTATTCGTTGCATACTGAATGAACCGATGCACTCGCATCACACATGTTTATGTCGATTCAACGATTCGTAAGGTTTAATCTCCACATGCTTCGTCTAAATGGGTTAAGCAGGGAAGGAGAGATGGGTGCCGTGGGGTAAAAGGAGAAATTAGGATAAAGTATTTACATCAGCAGGCTCAGTCGCTAAACGCATTGATTAACCTTAGTGTCCCAATTTTAGGTTACGTCAACAAAAGGTGGTAAAAACAACAACGAAACAAAGTCCAAAGGAAATCAAAATTTCAAAAACTTGTGCAAATAATTTATCTACAAACTCACAATACACAATTTGGTGCATTGTGAGCTTGCAAATCAGCTATTTTCTCCATTTGTCGTACGAAGCTGAGCCGTAATATCGCACCGGCCCTACCGGGATGCATTTAATTACTTTAACATGACTTAGATCTCTGTAGGACATGTGTTAGGCCAATATGAATAATGATCAAAAGATAACGCTTGCATCCCTGAGGCTGAGGGACTCGATTTCTTAGCCTGTGTGTGTGTGTGTGTGTGTGTGTGTGTGTGTGTGTGTGTGTGTGTGTGTGTGTGTGTGTGTGTGTGTGTGTGTGTGTGTGTGTAACAAAGACATCCGTGATGCAAGTGTTCTGGTGTTGCATTCTTGGAGTCGACATTACTGCCTAAAACAACTGCAATTGAGAAATCAGACGCAATCGTCATCAGGCCACTCCGGTTTAAGACATCAGGCCACTCCGGTTTAAGACAGCTGAGCTTTGTGAAGGAGGATTGGGAATTGATTAGCTGCCGTGCTGACAAGAAGATCTAGATGCAAGATATAACCTGTTCTGGGGGTTTGGGGCTAAATTATAGCCCGGTGGAAAGTGTGGTTCCTAAAACAATAACACTTCGTTTATCAAGACTGCAGTGACAATTAGAACTGGCTGTGCTTTCAAGGCCAGAGGCCACTCAAGAAGATTGAATTGCAGCCATGATGATGGAAGCCAAAAGAGTGGGCTGCACTCATGAGGGAAACCTGCACAAGATGATCCTCTTCAAAGTCTGTCTATTGTATGCTTTAACTATTACAAAATAGCAGATCTACAAGCTCACAGCGCGGCATTCAGTGCCACACTGTGAGCTTGTAGATCTAATTTAAAAAAAAAAGCAGGTCTTAACTATTTTGTCGCCGAACGAACACTCGTTTCTTTTTTCACGTGTGTCAACGCCGCCATACCGAGCGTTCGTTCTTTTACAAAAGATTGAGGTTGGAAAAAATGGATGGATATTTTTCAATAAAATCGCAAAGGTAAGCTACTTTGATGGTCGTGAGCAGACTACAAACAACCTAAATGGCAGATGGTCTAGTGGGGACACGTAGCTGTTTAGGTGACACAATGCACACTGTCATGTGCAACTGCCTGTGAGTCAGTGCTTTGATGTGTCATTTTAGAGGAGCATATCCACTCATTTACTCCAATACATGTTTTCGCCCTTAATGGTGACATCGTGTTGTGAATAATGACCAACCAACTAAACAAAAAGAATCATAGAATCAAGAATAAACCAGACTGCACTCTGTCCAGGTATGGCCTACTTGTGTGCTAACAGAGTGCGCAAGTACACTGCGATCGGGGCTGTCTGTATGTATGTGGCTGATTGGCTACGGGGCGTAAACACAAACAGATACACGACAGATACGCCACCGAAAGCAGTACTTGTGCGTTCTGCTGGCGAAAGTAATAAGATATATAATGGGTGTGCCTCAAACAAAAGCCTCTGAGTTCCAAACAGAGTATTGGGTCGAAGGCAAGCATCAGGCCCGGTCATTTTAAAACTTAAAGAGGTTTAAATGCAATGTGAGTAATATTTTATGGTTAAAACAACAAGTTTGTTTTAAAGTTAAAGCTCTATATTCCAACATTAATCACTGTGATAATGTCAGTTTGTTCAGTAACAGGGGTTTTAACGTCTCTCCAGCACTAAACAGAAAATATATATTTTAGGTGGGTTACAAAATTCATCCAATCAGAAGAACAGAGAGCCCCATAAAGATATATTTTTTCCTTTATCAGCTTCACCTTATAGTGATCCAGTCCCAATTTTGTCAGCCAATTTATTTGTTGCATCGCTTCCAATTTCACTTGTTTATCCTGTATCCTATGTGTTCTCCCTCCTGATTGGATGAAATTGTTATCCTGACCTAGAAATGTATTCCGTTTACTAAAGAGCTGGAGAAGACGGGAAGACCCCCGTTGTCTCTATGAATGTCTCTATGAATAGAGTACAAAAGGTCCCCAATGTAAACAAGCCATAGTGCTTTCTTGGGTTTAAATCCTATTAGTAGACCTTGTATCTGAACTGTACTGTCCTGTGCTTTTCCTATGCGAACTTATAATACAGTATTCATTCAATCATTCGTTAACGGAACAAGCGGTCTATAGCAAGGATTACTATGGGAACGTAGAGCTATTTAACACCAACAGAAAAGATCACAGACACCACCTCAACTTCAGTCAAATACAATACCTTATTACCATTGTACAATACCAGTACAATGGGGAACAATCCTGCTAGGAAGGAGTATTACTATATATTAAGGAGGGCAGCTATTTTAGTTTTTGCATTAGATCTAGATTTTCCTAGATTAAGCAGTTAACTGCATAGGCTAACTAACTATTCATTACCACAAACAAATAAAGCAAGTCTTGCTGTGAGGGGATAAAACCTCTTTAAAATTAAACTATTCATCTAAGACAGACAGAGACACACAGACTTGCCTGGTTACAAAATATTCCAGATGTCAAATAATGACAATTCAGTTTATCCATATTTTCAAAGCATGTCAGTTTCTTTAAAGACCTAGGTTTATTTGACCTAAAGGTTGACCTAAAACAACAAGCTGTGGTGCCGCACTAAATCAGTAAGGACATTGCACAAAACGACATGTACACATGGCATGTGTTTACATTGTATATGGTGTGCGTGCGTGCGTGCGTGCATGCATGGCGTGCGTGCGTGGGTGCATGGCGTGCGTGCATGCGTGCGTGTGTGTGTAATAGTAGCTCATGTCTATTCTCCAGCCTTCTGCTGATCTTGACAGAGAAGACCAGTGAGCTGACTGAGCTCAATTGGACAGTGAACAGTGGACACACAGCTGTAAACGTCCCTGTAAGCCACACACGCCAAGTGAGCAGTGCAGCTTGAGTTCTCACTAATTCCCTGAATTGTTTGAAGTTCACATTCAAATTGAATTTTGCTCCAAAAGCTTGGACGTAAAAAAAAAAGAAAAAGAGCCAGGAGTTGACACTAAGGATAGCTTTCGGGTTGCCCGACCAGGCAAGTGCGTGTTTGAGAGGGGACACAACCATCTTTAGTTGGCTATAAACACAACACCAGACAACCGTCTAAACACCTGAACTTGGCCAGAGTGCTCCGTCTCCTGGTCTGTGGAATGTAAAATAAGTGTGAACCCATAGACATAATGTAGTCATAGCTATAGTAATAGCTATGTAGGTATTTGGCATAAGAAGTTAGATAATTATGACATTTATTATCACACAAAGAAAGTACAAAAAATAAGTCTTAAATTAAACAGTAGTTTAAAAAATGTACCTATATTTTATAAGGGGAGTCTGGACAATTTGCTTTCCAGGCAAGTGTGCAAGACCTTTATGACCTGTACTTGCCCGATGGTCAAGACCTTAGTGTCAACCCCTAAAGAGCTTCAAAGGTCAGCCCTACCCTATCCTTGTATCTTGTGTCAAGTCATTGTTTATCACGTACAGCCTACTGTATGTACAGTACAGTCAATGAGTGCCACTCCAAGTTATGGGAAATATTTTTTAGACAAATACCTGTGTCACTCCTCTCAAGTACTCACTGGCAGCATAGCATGTTTACTTACCGTGCCCAGCATAACCTCAGTGGTTACGGGTGAAGTAGTCATTCGTCACTTGTCCGAATGGTAATCTAATGCTCAGAGTCAAGACTCAGGCACTGTCTAGCAGAGAAGCCTGCAATCACAAGTCTAGAATCTGTTTCAAACTCATAGGCCTCTCTGAAAATTCAGTACTGGACATCTAACAAACTGGCAACTAAAGATGTCTGGAAAAATGAGCGATGCTTTAAGCTTAACCACTTAAAATCCTCTATAGTCTGGGGTTCGTCCCTTTCTTTCCCTCTACTACACCAAATCTTGTAGCCAAAAATAACCAATCTACACTCTCACAGCGCGTCACGACGTTGTGATCTTATAAATCTGTTATGTTGTTTTTGACGGTTGTTCTGCCCAGAATAGGGATGCTACGGTAATGCCCGTTTTCCATTACTCGCCGTTCGGGAGCTGCTGTTCCAGACTCTATATAGCATTCAGAGATTGTGGAATAGTTGTCTGGCTACGCGAGACTAAGGTCAGAGTAACAATGTTACTATTAGTGCTAATAGTTAATACCAAACCTTTTCCAGGCCTGGAAAACTGTTTTTCTCATTTCAAAATATTTCCAGTAATTTCATGACTGTGGGAGCCCTATAGTGTCAAACTAACTTGGCCACTGTGACCCTGGGCGACCCTTTTCTTGGGACAAACGGACAAAGCCAGATGTAGGAGCGCCGCTCAAAACATCCAACACTGTTATGCCTAAATAGTTCATTGATACAGGACAAATCTAGCGTTTCCATTTCATAATGCTATACAGTGAAAGACTGTTATCTTTGGTCTCTGCCTATATGGCCGAGTTCATTCCCAGATTTGGCTGAGGCCAATGGCCCTCCTCAGATTGGACAATAATGCGTTTGGTAGAAAAAGTAATTAATTTGCAAATGGCACAAAGAAGGGGTAGTGGTCGTGTAGAGAGGCAGATACAGAAGGCCTCAATAAGCAAGCACAAAGACAGCTATGCCCCATCATGGGAGCCAGTGCTGCACCGTACCAGCATTCTTTATAGGGTGCGGGAACAGGACAACAAAGGGGACACAATCCGCCCATTCATGGCCAGTACAGTATGCTAATCATGTAGATGGGATGTACGCTCACAATGGTCCAGAGAGAGAAAAGGGGGAGGATCAAATAGGTCAATACACAGAAGATTAACAGAACAAGTGTGTCCTGCATAATAAGAATAAAAAAAAGAAAAATATCAAAATATCCACCCCAGATATTTTTCGCGGCAAGTATCCAGTTGTACTTTACCACCTATACTGTGTTATGAAAATAGCCCATCTACAAGCTCACAATGCATCATGAAGTGTACGGAGCTTGTAGATCTGATATGTATTATTGGTGAACAGGGCAACCTGACTAGTACTTTATTCTTTCTTTCCATCTTTCTGGAAAAACTTTATTTTGCTGCACTACTCCTCCCAGTTTTGGTGGCACGCACTCAGGCCATATGTCAAAACGACCGACTTCACCGGGACTCGTCTGGGTGCATTTTGCTAAGATATACGTTATATAGTTTAATTTATATTAATTAATTCATTTATGAATTAATTTTCTCCATTGACTGGAATGGGAACATTCAAAATTTAAACTTTTCCCAAATATGTAGATGACTGACATCATAGACCACATGAGATTGACATAGTATGTCCATATATGGGCATACCAAAATGATATGGGCTTAATATTGATGACATCAGGGATCTCCATATAAGGGCGTAAAAAGGACAAGGACGGAATGGCTAGCACCACTCAAATGGGAACCAGTAAGACTCCCTAATCGGGAGATAAGCGACCGTAGGTGGCTTATCTCCACAAATAGGGCCAAAATTTGTTTTTCCAAAATCTTCCTGATCCATGTTGATGACATGAGTGTAGACATGCTGTGTAGTGATATTCGTGATTTTAGGGCAAAAACTGTAGGAGCAGTGTCCAAAAATGTGTTTTAAAAATCGGCCTGAAGGTGGCGCTAGAATAGGGCCATGTGAGAAATGAGGGGTGGGGTCTCCGCGTTGCCTTGGCGGACGAATAGGTACCGGCCCCGGCTCTCCCGGACGCTCCTAGCCCGAGTTACGGCATTTTATGTGCGCTGCAGTGGCAGGGGGTCCTCCACTGGGGGCGCCACCACTTTTGCATCCGTTCTGGAGCACCAGGAGTCGGTGGTCCCCGGGAATTCCCCGCGAGCAGCCCCGTTGGGGTGGTCATTTGGTCATTTTTTACATCTGGGGGTCCCCCAGGGACCCAGGTCCCTGGGGCTCCGGGGGTCCTTGGAGGTTGTAGTTTGGCAGGCAAGGAGTGTGTGTGTAAAATCTGGCATGGATCGGGTCAACGGGTGCGGAGATATAAGCAGGGAAAAAGTGTGACGTGTGACGTGTGAGCACATTTGGTCATTTTTTACATCCGGGGGTCCCCCAGGGACCTGGGGGTCCCTGGGGCTCCGGGGGTCCTTGGAGGTTGTAGTTTGGCAGTCAAGGAGTGTGTGTGCAAAATTTGGCATGGATGGGGGCAACGGTTGTGGAGATATGAGCAGGGCAAAAGTGTGACGGACTGACTCACTGACTCACTCACTGACAGACAGCCGGTGGAGGGTTTGGTAGTAAATGCGACCTACGGTCGCAACAAGAACTGACAGAGACAGAGATATCCATATATGGGCATAAAAGGGACTAATGGTAAGACGGAATACATTTCCCAGTGGATTCCCAGTGACTCGCGTCAGGGCAACCACACTTCCCAGAATTGCATCTTTTCTAGTTATTTTGTATTATAGAAAACAATGTTCCCATCATGACACGCCCAACATAGGGACATCAGGGTTAAAGTGGGTAGCGACGTGTTTACTATTGATGATATGTTTAGCCTACTTATCAACATATTTAAATTCTAATATCCACTGTGTGTGCCAGTGAGTTATCTAATTAGGCTTGCTCTGGTTTGTTTTCCTTTCATTAATAAAAGAAGACACTAAGGACATTTTAAACCGGAGGGCGGCTTTCACATCCTACTCACAATCCGGTCCAGCATTGACAGACAAGATAATTTGTAATCTGATTTGAATTGATAACAGCGTTCTAAAAATCGCAGTAAAGCACAGGCCAAAAAGCCCACTCGGTTGCACACCATCTTAGTTATAAGCCATTCAAGACATGATGAAAAGGCCTTATGTTCAACACAGCAGCCGTTTGCTCGTCTAGTGCTTATGTGATTATGTGGCTCATGATAGTTGTCCCTGCAACTGAAAAAGCTTCAATTACTCCCCACTCCTCCTCAGTGCTTCAAGTTGCGATTATGAAACTGTGTATAGGTCTCAGATTTTGCTGACAGCAAATTGTACATCGTCAGCATGTCCTGTGAAAAAAATATAAAAACTTTACTAACAGGCATACAGTACTTCACCCGTTCACTTCAGATGCACAGATGACAGCCGGAAGACCACAGCTACACCTCATTCTATCAGACACGTTTTGTAGCCCAAAAGTTAAGAAGCACTGATCCTTAAAGGTCAAGGTGACCTCAATTAGCTGAGGCAAAAATGGGTTACACTCACTTACAACCTTGGTTAACATGGCAAAGGAAGATAAACTAGTCATCCAGGCTACAAATGAAATGGTCTACAGTTAATTACAAGTGACAGAACTTGCCAACCAATGTAAACATTGTCTCGTATACAAAGGTGCCCGTGAACCATTCGTTCTTCAGTAGGGAGACATAAATGAGGGACGATAATAGTTATCATTTATTGTGATTAAAAGTCCACTCACGATAATCGTGGAGATCTAATGTATCGTGAAATTGGCGCATTGTGAGCTTGTAGATCTGCTATTATTTGGGCAAATGTTCCACCCCAGGATAATGGATGTTGTGGATATTTTTAATTGATCATCACAATAATATCGTAAATCACAATTTGTTTGGTCATAATAATCGTGACATGAAATTTTAATATCATCCCATCGCTAGTCTCCAGCCAGTTACTATGAACACAATGTCCATGTTCGCAGGTGGGAGGCAATGAGGATTGTGTTCTTTGATGACGCACTAGGAACTCCGTCTATGTCTCCTACAGGTTGACTTGTTCAGAGAGAAATGTAACTAACTGGGAGGGATAGCGTGTTGCTTTGCACGCATATAACAGCCTCCCAGCGAAGCTCTTCACTGTCAGGTGAAAGAAGCAGCTGTCGACTCCATGTGTATCTGAGGCATGTGATTACACCCTCCATAGAACAAGTGTGTGAGGGACCTTATAGTTCATTGTTAAAAGGGGAATAGTAGTAACAAAATGGAGGAAACACACAAGCAAAAGAATAGTTTATAAATGAATTAATGAATTGCATTTTTATAGCGCTTTTCCAAGTGCTCAAAGCACTTTACAATCGTTCATTCATTCAAACATTGGGAGGTGAAGCGGCGAACAGTTGACACCAGCGTCCTCACTTCCCACATTCACACACCAATGGTGGCAAGCTGACACGAACCGACTCGTTGGAGGCAATGTGGGGTTCAGTGTCTTGCCCAAGGACACTTCGACTTGTGGACAGGAGGAGCCGGGATTTGAACCGCCGACCCATGGACCTGCCAACCTGCTCTACCTCCTGAGCTACAGCCGTCCCGAATGTTTTCCCTATAGATCAAATTCTGTCTGCACGACATATTCAAAAGTAACAAGCAAAATGTATCAAACAACATAATTGCCAGGCAGCAACCAAAGCAAAATAGTGACGCAAAGTCTACCAATGCTAAAATCAGAAATTATTTTAATTACGGACATGTAATATTGCGGAATGAGCATGACAGATTTGAAAATAACATGTTTTGGATTATTTAGTTATGCATTGTAGGCTACCAAGTAAGTCAGCAACATTCTAAATGTAAGCATTTGATTAGGCTAAATTTTGGTCAAGACCATCGCTGTGGTTGGAATTTGGAAAAGACTGGAAAATTATGCCTGGCCCTTTAACAGTAAACAACTTGGCCTCAAATTCAGGAAGAGTTTTTGCTGCTTACAAAGTGTAAAGATAAGCCATGCTATTCACCAAGCTTGTGGCAGTGGCACTAGAGGGATGCCAAATTGCACAGGCAATAGAATGAACCTACTATGCATCTGCCATGGTCGCTGGTTGCACTTATGATAATTGCACATAACTTATGTTGCACAAGTAAGAGCTTTTAATGGACAGTCCCAAAACCAAACACCCAAAATATTTTCTGTCTCCAGTCAACATCAACATTGATTGACCGTCGGGGGGTCCCCTCTATGTTCCCCAGGTTCTATGTTCCCCTCTCTATGTTCCCCACCTCACAGCATTAGTTTTAGTGAGGTTAGGGTTGTTAGGTTTAGGTGGTAAGTGGGGAACATACAACCTGAGGAACATAGAACCTGGGGAACATAGGTACGGGCCCACTGTCGGGACATGATGGGTGGAGTGGGGGGGCAGCGAGGGTCGTTTGGTTGTCGGATCTTTCCAGCAGGGGCAAAGATACTGATGCGACCGTTCGCTTTGCCCCGTTTGGTTCGCGTTGCCCAGTTTGGCTCGTTCATACCACGTTGCGCGTCGTCTTGTCTTTGTATGTAATCGCGCCGCTCGAACTATCCAGATTTGAATGCACTTTTAGGTACTGTATGTGTGGACTGTGGACAATCCTTTTATTTAACATTTGCTTTGTTATAGTCTCAAAACCTAAGTAACACAATTTGCCCTCAATGCCCTGGCAGATGACCTCCAACAGAAACAAGACCGCAAGGGCTTTTTTGGGGTGTTCCTTTTAGGCAGGGTGTTTGACTGTACTTGTGCTATTATATATAAATATATATATTTTCTTTTCCTTTTTTGTACTGTACTTGTACTAAGATATTCAATCAATCAATCTTTTAGCTTGTTTATGCTACAAGCCAATTTGCATACATTTCTAAGTGAATAAGATACAGCGTGTTGTGCACTGATAAAAGAAAGCACTATAACTTTTTCTGGGAGAGGGATTTCAAGAAAAGGCTTGTGCTGCGGTTGAGAGAGGGCATGTTAAGATGTCAAAACTACAAAAGGATGGGTAAGACCAAAGACATTCAGTAGAGCAAGGGTGACACGCTCACAGATGCATCCTGTTACTAGATCTGTACTCATTTCTTGGGTTCTCTCTGACAGCCATCAGACAGAAACCACAGAGGGAAATGACTTCAGTTCCTGCTCAACATAATAAAAACTGTCCTACTCTGCAGATAAGTTACAAGGAGGAGAGAAAAAATAGCTTACCATACACAGTTTTAGGCCCCTTCTATACAACAACCACAACCCCATGTTTTTAACCGAGGTTACCTGATGATTCAGAGAATGAGATACACAGTTTTGAGGCCCCTTCTATACAACAACCACAACCCCATGTTTTTAACCGAGGTTACCTGATGATTCAGAGAATGAGATAAACTTTCCTCCTACCTGGCCCGCATGGCACACCGGTTTTCTGTTACACTTTGAAGGCGGCGTCATGCTTTTCATTAAACTGAAAACTGTCGACAAACGGTTGAGTAAGATGAGACTTTAGGACTAATTCATTGTGCACCCACTCACACCAGTGACCAACTGACAGACGCTGCACGGCTGTGGGATGTCCGGCCCGGCCCAGCCGGACCGCGCATGGCCGCATGCTGATGATGAGCCTAACCTGCCCTTGCCCACTGTCCTCCATCATACAGTATGACAGCAGCACTGCCAGTCGAGAGTAGGGATGGAGCTTGTAATTTTTTATTGTAAACGAGCACCTTATCAATCCTTCTTGTTGAGCTGGGCTTTTCTCAAGCCCACTATTGAGCGTTTACTAATATTCCGTGGAAAGACGTGAGAACAAATTATGAACAGAACTGGTATCTTTTTTCATTGGCCAGTTATGAGTGACTGTGAGATTGTGGCTGGCCAAGATTAAATGAAGATGGCAAAAGTTTTAAATATCTTAGCTACCATTAAAACAACCATTCATTAATGTGCAATAAGTGTTAGATAGCTTTATATCACGAATACTACTGTAATAATTTCTTGATCGCCTCTTGTCTTGATTGTTTAAACATGACGTCATGGGCCACTATGCTCGATAACAGGCTTGATAATGGGCTCAGGTTTCGAGCTCCATCCCTACTCAAGGTGTCAGTGATGAGAAGAGGGGTGACTGCATCCACCAGACAGTGCTCAAGTATTTAGTTGACCGGGGTCCCCCAGGGCCCTATACTTGGTTCGCTACTTTAACCCTCTACGCCAAATTCCTTCACTGACAATAGTGATCTACAAGCAGAGCTTGTACATCTGCTATTTCCACAGAATGTTCACCCGAGATTAGTGAGGAGCAGGCAGTCAGGATTGTACTTTGTGTTCTATAGTGAAGATTCCAGCTAGAGCCACTTCCCACGATTAGATAGTAAAACACATGATGGACTACATAGACTTTTTTTTTTGTTTCTCTTCCGCCCCTTGTAAGATCATGACTACCACAGCATGTTTGCAATGTTACGCAACTCAAAAGGACACTGTCAATCAATGCTGTTTGTGTTAATGTCACTGACATAAGTCATGTCATTGTTGACAACGGGCCTTCAAGGTTAGAGTTGAGCAGGTGTGGCTTGCCACTTTCTGCTTGTATAGTCCTCATTAAACCTTCCTAGTGTAGGTGTCTGTCAAACATAGCTTTCAATCACTTGAAAGCCATCAGCTTGCTATGGCTAAAACAGCCACTGAACTCAACCATGAAGTCAAATGCCAGATGTATGCCTGTTATCCCCACTTCCTCAATTGTCTCCTGTTCTCTTTTTCAAAACATGGCATTGTATTGTTAACAATATGTATTTAAAGTTCCATGTAAGTTGGACTTTCCCATTAACTAGCTAATCACATGTTTAACAAAGTTGCATTACTACTAGTAATGACAAATAGGGCTAATAAGAGGGTGAGGACTGGAGTGGACCATTGTTGGAGCTGTTGGAGCATACAGGATATTTAGTTTGGGTGGCTCCGTTTAGTATAGCCTATATCCAATATATACTGTCTAAAGAGTGACAATAAACAAAACAAAAACTGACTGTAGTGCAAAAAGAAGGAATTTGACCAATGTCGAATTGTATAGAACAGAATATCAATATGAATGAAGTGTTGATCCCATGAATGGTGCACAATGTGCCAGACATGACATGTTACCATACCAGGCATCAAGTGTCAGGCTACATACCCTCTGCGATCAGCTCCTCCACGGTGACCTGATACCGGCCCACGGCGAACACCTTCCCCAAGTAGCTGCTGACTCCGCTGGAGCCCGACCCGGACGCACCTCCCAGTCCGCCGCTTTCGGACTTTGGCATTCGTGAAAACTTCTTCATTCTGTATTATTACTCTCTCTTCTGTCTGAGCAACACACCAACCAACCCAACCCAACCCTTGTTGTGTGGGGGGAAATCAAACTAAACGACGTGGTAAAAGTTCTTCTTTGAATCGTACCGGGCGACGACGGTCTTCTCTTCTCCCCCTATCATCAACTGAGTGTTCTCTCCTCATGCATGCTCCGTGCGGAGGGGCTGAGGAGCTACTCCACCGTCATGATCACCAGAAAACCAGTCTTATCCGACGGCCTGTGCTGTGTGAAGAAGAACAGCTTCCAGATCACGTCCCACTCCACTCCACTCCCTCCCCCCGTTCACCTCACCTCACCGCCGGGGTGCGAATGACAGCAGCATCCAGAGCAGAGAGTCCACTCCTCCGGATGACTGACCGCTTGTTTGTTTGCTGGTTCCCCCCGATTTGCGTTCGTGAAGCTCCGTCACCGTCACTCCCTCACACAGTCATGACACATCACGCTATATAGCCTGTGTGTTTCCAGCTGCAGCTAGCATGCTGCTGCAGTCAAGTCCAGAGTCAACAACAATGAAAGAGGAATCCTCCAACAACAAGGCTGGTGTTGTTGACTGGCTGGCGGCGCCGAGATGAGACGTCTTTGTGCGGGGTGGTAACCTCTGGAAATAATGAACCCTAGCGGGACAGCCAGGGCTCGTTTTGTTTATTTATTTTTGCTTATATTGTCCCACCACACACGTCTTCTTCCTCTTCACCTCCACCTCGCCGCGGCGTTATTAGCCTGTTAGCTTTAGCTCAGCTTGGCTAACTAACTAACACAGTAGTGTCTCCTAGTCCTCTCCAGTCTCCTTCTCCGACCGTAGGAGCGAGGACTCGGCGCTACGAGCGGCCGCTCTGCACGCCTCATGCAAGGCGGTTAACTCAAAGAAGGCAACGGAAGGCGACCCAGCGGGGACCGAGGGAGAGACGACAGAGCGCTTGGCTGCTTTGCTGTGAAAATTCACCCACATTCGGTCCTCTTTTTTGGCTCATTCCCCGCCGCCTCTCGTCCGTCTGCGGCTCATTGTCGTTAATTACGCTTTCGTTTCGTTCAAGTTCACCGTTAAAAGTCAGGCAGAACAGAACTCCCGGGGCTGGCAGGGCAGCGGCAAGCAGCAGCGTGAGCGAGGGGACGGGCGGAGGATGGAAGAGTAGAAGAAGTGGGCAGGGGTGGAAAAAGTACTCAAATGTTTTACCTAAAGTAAAAGTATCTACTCTGTTGGGGTACGGTCACACCAAAGTTGGTTGCCAGCTGATTTCATTTCAATGGGAATGGAAAGGATTTTTTTTTTGATCTGCCATTTGCGGATTTTTGCAAAAATCCGCTCCATTCCCATTGAAATGCATTGTCAGCATCCGTTCATCAGCTGGCAACTATACTTTGGTGTGAACGTACAAGTACAATTCAAAATATAATTGAGTAAAAGTACAAAAGTATTGATATCAAAATGTACTTGAAGCAACAAAAGTAAAAGTACAAAATGATCTACATCTACTTGTAGATAGGCTATTTTCAAACATATCAGGTTTAAAATAGGGCTAAAGTGCTTAATGTGTGTTTTGTAATATTATAATTTATAATTTATATCTACAAAATAATGTAGTATTACTATAACGTTTTCAAAAACATTAAATGCAGTGAAAGTACACTATTTGCCTCTAATATGTAGTGGATTAGAAGTAAAAGTATTGGAAATTGGAAACACTCCAGTAAAGTACGAATACCTCAAAATGTTACTTGTGTACAGTACTTGAGTGAATGTACTTAGTTACTTTACACCGCTGCCAATCATGTTAACAACCTAACCCCAGCTGCTGGTGGTCCCGCCCCTCTCCGCTGTTCCGATTGGTGAAAGAGACTCTGTGTTCGTGTCTGATTGGGTGGTGCCATGGTGGGTGTCAGTCTATCGCGCGAGGAGGGGCGTGTCGCTTGACAAAAGTTAGTTTAGGCTGGGATCCATTTCACTTTGCTGAGTTGCAAATCCGGTCTTGAGCGGATACGGAAACGGTCAGTGTGTGCGTGTATGTGAAGGGAAAATTACAGGATACAGCAGGCGGGTTTAGACCAGAGCCTAAGCACTAAGTGATGAATTGAAACTAGGTGCTGTGGAAAGCAAAAATCTACAAGATCTACATCTAAGGTTACCTTGTAGGTCTGTTCTTTTTTGCAAAGCGACACCATAGTACTATGGAGTATAGGCTTTAGGTTGAAGGACATAAAACAGTCAGTAACACTACCAGTAAGATGCCCTAAGGGCGAGAAGCGACCCACGCTGAAACAACAGACTGACACAATATGTCCATATATGGGCTTTCCTAGATATGGGCTTAATATTGATGACATCAGGGATCTCCATATATGGGCATAAAAGGAACAATGACGGAATTAAAGTGTGACTTGCGTCGCAACAACCATAATGGTTATCATGAAACTGACACAATATGTCCATATATGGGCATTCCCACTGCCCAGGCATAGGCTTAATATTGATAACATCAGGGATCTTGGCCATGTATGGAGCGTGACATTAGGCGTGACGCACACACGTACATGATCTGCAGGTTTTCATACTAAATGCGACCTACGGTCGCGATATAAGGCTAGTTATTGATCAGTTATCTTGGCTATTGAAGACAATAATCACCCACCCCACACACACTTTTGTTGTGCGCCTAATGAAGGGTTTATGATGGTCTAGTTAGTATTTAGGGCATAGGTTACAGCTGTCTGTTCTGTGTGGGTGTCAAATAAACATGATTTATTGTGCAGCTTTCCCACTAGTCCAAAAAGGGACGTTCAGTGACAGTAGCCTATGAGGAATTAATGTGTAAAAGTTGTCAGGATATTTTAATTTTGAACAAAAAGCATCAGTGTGTGTGTAGTTTGGATACATACACTACATTGCTGGCTGGCCAACTGTATGCAATTTGCTCACTTTGCTCTTTACAAGAAAATACCCCCTTGAAAGACGAAGCAGTTTGCTGGTGGGTGGCATGGTGGCAACTCGATCGCAATGTTCACATTTGGGTCACACACACAGTGTCACACACACAGTGTCACACACACACACACACACACACACACACACACACACACACACACACACACACACACACAGCCTATATGGAAAGCACATGGCAGAGACACAGATTACATAAGAGATGAGGAGCAGAGAGAATCACATGACTCCAAACTCCGTGTCTGGACACATCCTGTTCCTCCTCTTCGCCCCACAGGAGGGTCTCTGTTGACACACTTATTGTTCTCCCATTTCTGAGGTGAATGATGCCACCTGCTGGTGACTTCTGTCCTAAAGCAGTGATTCTCGAACTTTGTTTTTATTTTATTTTCAGGGACCCCCAGTTTGATGTGCATTAGTTTAGGCCACAGGCCCCCATTTTGATACCCTTTCCTGCTCTGGACCAGCTCAGTGGCCTTGTGGTTTAGAGTGTCTGCCCTGAGACTGGGAGGTCGGGACCGATCCCCGGCCAGGTCATCCAAAGACTTGTGGGACCCAGTGCCTCCCTGCTTGGTTCAGCTAGCTCTGGTCCAGACGCTCTGACAGGCGGCTGACTAAAAGACTAGACCAGGATTTCTCTACCCCTTCGAGGGCTCAACTGCCCTGTGGCTCGGCAAGGCATACTTACTTTACTTTCCCCCTCTGGGACCCCAAACAGGGGTCATTAATATGTTTGTACACGGACAGATGTTTACGTGGCCAGACTAGGTCTTGTCAGTAGCACATTTTAGATTTTCTTTTTTACATATCATTATAAAGGTCTTATTTTGATCATAAGACCAATTACTGAATGCGAATGTCATTCTCCAGGTTTTCTTCAGAATGACACTCATTTACTACGACTCTATGTGTGGCACATTAGGAGTTGGATAGGACAGTGGTTCTTTAACTTTTTAGTTTCAAGGACTAACTCGGAGTGTATACACTCATGCCTCATTCACAAACATCCCCATCGATCAAAACATCTTATCAAATTGTGGGTCCTTGAAATAGAAAAAGTTGAGAATAGGCTATGCATATGTTGTGGTCTACCTTTGAACTTCTGAAATTCTTTGCGAGGAAGATAGAACAAAAATTCATATTCGGGACAGAATAATAATCACAGGCAGTTCCTTTCTGTTCCATTCTCGTCTCGGTAGTGCTGCTCTGACTTTATGGGGTTCTGACCGCATAAACTGTCTCATATAGCAGTGTGTGAAGTCCTGTGTGTGCTAAGTGGCGACGTCTCCTGTGGCCCTGGTATTCCCTTCAAATTATGTCACCACCATATATCACACTACACATGCATTCAAGCACACACACACACACACACACACACACACACACACACACACACACACACACACACAGTGGGTCTGCAGACAGATAAAGATGCAGTTTGGCAGCCTCTGCTGTCCTCATTTCCTTCGACAAGAGAAGAGGGGCAGGGTAGCGGAGTGGAGTGAGGGGCCGGGTCATTACGGTGGTTTTAACGAGGAACTGGACTTTGCCTCCAGGGTCTCCTCCACCTCAATAGGAAGTGAGTGACTGATTGGCCCTGGTTTTACCATCAGCAGTGGCTCAGCAGCATGCAGAGCCACTCAATCTCCTCTGCTGCCTGGTAATAGGGAGTAAAGCTCAGCTTGTGATCAGCTTTCTTTCTTTGTTTCTTTCAAAGCCATTTCACAATAGGGGAGCCGTAGCCATAGGTGTTGTGCTTCATAATGGTTTTAGAGAGTTACGTGGTTCTGTAAAACAATATATGATATTAAAAACAAAATGTACTTTGAAATACTTAAGTAGGTTCCAGTAGGCAACTTTAACTCAAGTAGAATATTTATAACTAGAAAGATGCAATTGAAAATTGCAAGTGTGGTTGCCGTCGACTCTAATGGGGAGCCAATCAGATAGGGGGGAAAGGATGACATCACAATATCAAGGTATTGTGATGTCTGATTGGGTGAAGGCTGGGTTACATCAGATGATGAGAAAAAACAACAAGAACAATAGTCTGTGTTTGCCCTGCAACCACACTAATAATAATAGTAGCCTATTAATGTATTATTATTAATAACTTTCACTTATAACTATATACAGTGACTCACATTATGTACTTGAGGCCTACCACTGCTTTCCCATTGGAGGTATTGTCGCAGCTCAACAGTGCTCTCTGCTGGCTCAGGCTAATCCACACACAAACTAATATACTGTATACCAATATATGGGCATAAAAGGGACAAGGACGGAACTCAGGGAGAGACCCGACCCGATAGCCTTCACCTCACAAAAACTCCATATTTGGACCAGGACAACCTATATCCATATTTGGAGCCGGCAAATACATCTAACTGCTGACATCAGTCTGATGGTGTCTGATGTCACAAGCACACAGCCAAGCACTATAAAGGGTGGCCATTACTCCTTGAGCTCAGATGCAAGCAGAAGCTCTACTACTAAGACACCATCTGAATCTGAGTGGGTCTTGACTGAGGTTCAAACAAGGACAACTGCGCAAATTGGAATTATTACTATTATTAAATACTTATTTAAGGTCTGAGTGTGCCCTTAGATGTTAAAACTGTCCAAGGACGACCAACATACTGCTTGCCGCAGACAAAGATAGATATTTAGAGAGAAATAGATAGTATATACAGAATAAAGAGATAAGAGCAAGGGAGAGGGGTTCTGCAGGAGTGACATGGCGTCGTCACGAGGCTGGCGTCAACATGGTGGTCTGGCTTTTGCCAAGGTTCAGTGTAAAGACCACCCTGACGCTCAACTGGTCGAGGACTACAGAGCGGGGGACATGATATGCACGCAGTGTGGCCTCGTGGTGTGCGACCGCGTCATCGATGTGGGCTCAGAGTGGCGCACCTTCACTAACGAGAAAGCCACCAAAGACCCGTCCAGGGTGGGGTACCCCCAGAATCCACTCCTCAATGGGGGGGACCTGACCACCATAATCAGCAAGGGGACAGGCGCGGCCAGCTTTGATGAGTTCGGTAACTCCAAGTATCACAACCGTCGCAACATGAGCAGCTCGAACCGGGCCATGCTCAACGCCTTCAAAGAGATCACCACCATGGCAGACCGCATCCACCTGCCGACAGACATCATAGACAGCACAAACAATTTATTCAAACAGGTTTATGAGAAGAGGATCCTGAATGGGCGCAGTAATGACGCCATTGCCTCGGCCTGCCTTTATATTGCCTGCAGACAGAAACGAGTTCCCAGAACGTTTAAAGAGATCTGCGCCGTCTCCCGGATCTCCAAGAAGGAGGTCGGCCGGTGCTTCAAACTGATCGTCAAGGCGCTGAACACCAGCGTGGACCTCATCACCACGGGAGACTTCATGTCACGCTTCTGCACCAACCTGGGCCTGTCCAAGCAGGTGCAGATGGTCGCCACCGGCATCGCCGAAAAGGTTGTGGCGTTGGACCTGTTGCCTGGCAAGAGCCCCATCTCAGTCGCCGCGGCCGCCATCTACATGGCCTCTCAGGCCTCTGCCGAGAAGAAGACCCAAATAGAGATCGGAGACGTTGTCGGTGTGGCAGACATCACGATCAAACAGTCCTACCAGCTCATTTACCCACATGCCGCAAACCTCTTCCCTGCGGGTTTCAGGTTTGACACACTTGTGGACAAGCTGCCCCAAGTGTGAAAATGCCAGTATGAGGAAAACCATCTTGACCTTTATTCATCAGTGTGTGTGAGAGTGTGTGTGTGTGTGTGTGTGTGTGTGTGTGTGTGTGTGTGTGTGTGTGTGTGTGTGTGTGTGTGTGTGTGTGAGTGTGTGTCCTAGTTAATTGTAATGTCCTGAACGATACAGCATGGCTGTGCAGGGGGTTAGCTGTCTTTTAGAGTGTCTTTCTGTCTGAAATTGGAAGTGATGACACAAAGAAATGAGCAGACACATTTGGAACTGGAACACTATAAAAATTAAGCGGATAAATGGGTACTCTCTTCTGATTGTCTGAAAATGTGTCACTTACCTGGAAATGTATTTTCTGTTTATTCAAGAACAGGAGAGACAGGTAGACCTCTGTTATTGAACAAACAATAGTAATGATTACTATCAGAATAGTGCTTTCACCTTTTAACAAAACCCTTTTTGTTTTAACCATAAAATATCACTTACCCTACCGTCAATATGTCATAGATGACTGACGTCACTCACTCAGTCAGGCTGGTCACATGAAGTCCGATATCCACATTGGAACTATGCCTTCCTTCCCCATGTGGATCCCAAGTTCCAAATGATAGTTTTTGTTAATTCTTTTCCTACGTTCCTAGCTACTTCCCATGCCGTTATTGTACTTACAACATTTTTTCATTTATAGAACCGCCGATCCAACCGATATGCCCATAAAAGGGGTCCATTTATGGTCAAATCTACAATCATAATGGTGGACACGGACACAAGTCAGGTTTAGTGCTGTCTGTTCAAGGGACCAAGCAAAAAAAACATCACTGATCATTAGCAATGTCAAAAAACATGTGTGTAAAATTTTTTCCTATATTCTTAGCTGCTTCCCCTGCCGTTACTGTACTTGCACGATGGATGTACAGTTGTACAAAACATTTTTTTTGTAGAACCGCTGATCCACCCAATATGCCCATGAAAGGGACAAGGACTGAAAGATACATACATCTCTATATATGGGCACATGCGATTTATGTCACACTAATAAATGGTAAATGGTAAATGGTGCATTTATATAGCGCTTTTAATCCAAAGCGCTTTACATAGATTGTGCATTACATTCACCCATTCACACACACATTCATACACCAGTGGCGGAGGAAGCCATGCAAGGCACCAACCTACTCACCGGAGGCAATTAGGGGTTCAGAGTCTTGCCCAAGGACCCTTCGACATTAACTCAGGGGGAGCCCGGATTCGAACTGGGAACCCTTTGGGATTTATACCCTTCGTGCTCTATACCAGTTTCTCTACCCCTGAGCTATGCCGCCCCCCCCGCATGACTTCGTCCCACTGATGTGATGTCATGGATCACTGACACCCAATGGAATCCCTAATCATAACCTCAAGTTGAAAGTAGGAGCACCATTCATGCTGATTAGAAACCTGCAAGTAGGTCCCGACCACACTCTCAAGAATGTCACCAGAATGATGGTAATGCAAATGATGGACAAAGTCATTGAGTGTGAGATTTTAGAAGGCACAAACAGGGGTAAAGCAATCTTCCTCACAAGAATACCTCACAATGACAGGTGATGAGCTTCCCTTCACCTTCATTAGACGACAGTTCTCTATCCGCTTAGCTTTCTATGTTACCATCAATAAGGGTCAGAGCCAAGAGAATGAACGAGTTGGCATCTACTTGCCTCAACCTGTGTTCGCTCATGGCAACTACACAGCCTTCTCCAGGCGAAAGAGAGCCAGCGCCATAAAACAATTTCATTGTGGATAATGACTAAGGCATTACGCATTACTGACAACATTGTTTAGAGCTAACTCCTTTAATAAGCCAAAGACTAAAGACAGTGAATTGAGATACATGTAATTAGAATATGCCTAATAATACATAAGGTAGAGAATAACTGCTCTTCTGTTAGGGAGGAGGCTCTTGTTTAAGGAATGACGCTACCTCTGTGCCTGTGCTGTCCCACCTGACTTGGCCACTTTAGAGTGGTTGTCATAAGTTGCTGTTTAAGTTGGAAAATTATGATTTGAAATGGGGAAAATATCATCTTTATATGATTGGGATCTGACGGCAGTTGATCTGAAAAGCAATAGCTTCCTGGATTTCGTCCTGTTTGTTCAGTGACGCTGTGGCCTTCCGTTAGGCCGTTAGTTGTTGTTCCGTTTTAGTTTTGCTTTACCGATTGTGTCTGTAGTTGTGTATGTTGTGTCTATATGTCTCAGTTCTAATCTCAGTTCCAATTGTCAATGCCAAAAACACAATTAAGTCACAATTATTTGAATGAAAGTAATCGTTAACACATGTTAATTGTCTTGGCAGGCAGAGTTTCTGCATGTAACAGGAAATATCTTTCTATATTGAGTTTGCCTTTGATAACCATTAATTATATAAAAGAAATAAAGTACTGTGACTGATTTACATTTTTAATTAGATTAGGGATAAAGCAGAAAGCAACAATGTGAACACTTATAACAAATAAATAAATACATGCAGACCATAGAGTACAGATATTAAATGGAATACAGAGCCAGGAATAAATGCAAATCATTCGATAGAGAAATACATGCCTCCACAACATTTGAGTGGACCATTGAGAACTTTTAGACTGACTGTAGATTGTGCCATATTCCTCCACATTGAATGAAGAATCCAGAAATGAAGAAAATACTTGGCGAATTGAAGAAATTAGGGGGGCCTAGGATTAACAACAGCAAACACAATATCAACTAGAAAGTCAATTTTGGGAAATTGCCAGTGTGGTTGCACTGATGGGAGTCGCAAGGAATCCACTGGGAAATGAATTCTGGCTTACCTTTTATATTATGTTGTGTCATTATATGTCAAGTGAAGCATGACTAAAAGCTTCACTTTTCTGTTGTGCAAAGGTTGACAAAAAGCTGGTGTCTTGGCTGGCAAAAAAAGTATCTGACCTTGAACAATAAGTGTGTTGCCTATAGCAACCACACTAATAAACTCCAACTGTATATTCCTAAAAGTAAGAAATATTCTTGCAATGTCTCTCTGTGCTCAAAAAGCGCATCGAAATAGTAGTGACACACAGCAAAAGTCGTCAGGATCAGGATCCGGACCCAGTCAGCTACAGTACCGCCCAGACCGCCACACCAGTGGCCCGGGCCAGTGGGCCTATTATTGTAAAGATGAGGTACTTAAAATCTTGGACCCAAATTATTCTCTTAAATCCATCAAGTATTTTCTTCGTTTACCGTGAACGTGTGACACAGAAATCTTCATGAATTCCCAGGCTTCACAGCAGGATGAATAATTGTTAGGAGAGAAGAAAAAAAAAACATTGTTTTGGGGGTGAATTATTCCTTTAATAGCCTAGACCTTGCTGACACATGCTGGCACATGCAAGAAACTCCAAACAGTAGACTCGGTTAATAACACTACGTGTTAGACGATGTATGTCAGTCATCATCTCCTCCACAAATCTTTAGCAGTGTCTTTTCATAATTTCCATGAGAATCGGACTGAAATGACAAGCAAAATATACATATTCCATCAACACATATGTTGACATGCTGCTATTGAAATCAATCTTTCTAAAAAAAAATGGGTGTGTATGCAAGTACATAATTAGTAGTTTGAAGATGAAACACACTTGAAATTGTAGGAATAGAAAGTGATGTTAAGTATTAGTAGACGTAGGAAGTCTTCTCGTCTTTTGGACAGGGTTAGTCGTCTCCTCCACAGATGGCTGTCACACACTCCCCGTGTTCACCCGACAGGTCCGACTGGAGGACATTGATTGATTGATTGATTGATTGATTGATTGAATATAGAGATGCACCGATATATCGGCCACACATCGGCCGATGTTTGCCATTATCGGTCAATATTGGTATCGGCAAATAAAGCTGACATTAACCGATGGCAGTAGCCGATATTTATCTGTTGTTGATAAACATACATTTTGTGCTGGCTATGTTGGTGGGTTGGTTATTTGCAGCCTACCAAGAGAGTAGATTCTGAACAGTTATGTTGATTTATTTGTTTACCTGGCCCAAAAGGAGAAATAATAACACAAAAAAAATATATACCGTTATATAAACAGGCTTTTAAAAACATCGGTATCGGTATCGGCCAAGAACTTCCATATCGGTGCATCCTTAATTGAATACTTTATTAGCAGTTTGTAATAGGAAAAGCACAAGACCATACAGAGCAACACGACACTGTTTGCCAGGTAGGTGGTATCCTTTTTTCCCTTTTCTTTTTTTGACAGAAGATCCCACCCACCTGGATCACTGAGAGTTGCAAAACAGCCACAGAATCCTATTGCTATACAGTACGCCCACAGACATGATTAAATGAAAGGTAGCGTAAGTGATATTGTTAAGCTAATGCTTTGTAATGTGTAAAAAGCTTGCAGAGTAAGCAGTGATGCTGAGGTGATGTTCCTCACCTGGATGGAAGAATGCAGGGAGTGTTCATAGAGCTTCTTAAACTCTGCTCTGATGTCCAGAAGGTCCACCTCAGAACGACTCACCATGATCCTGTTCAGAGTGGCCTCGTTCGTTCCACAACCCTTAGAACACAGGACGGATAATAAGCAATACATATTTGATTGGATAGAATTGATAGCCCGACCTGAAAAGGCATTAATGTTTACTAAACAGCTGGGGAGACAGGGAGTTAAATAGCGCTATTAGAGTATAGAGCTGGCCCATCAGTGCCCACACCCTAGGTGGGGTTGGCGAAAGGGCCTTTCTGTGTGGAGTTTGCATGTTCTCCCCGTGTCCCCTAGGGTAGGTACCCTCACAAAAAACATGCAGTAATCCTGGTCCCTATAATGCCTCCCCTGGCCAGCCGAGGCACCTGATGGAGGGAAAAGGAACTGGTTGGAATAATGTGTTCCTTCCACCCGCTAAGTCCAACCGGGGAAGCTCCCCCTGTCAGGTTTCAGTGAGGGAGAGCAGTGACCAGGATTACTTAGGCAATTGGCACTGGGTGAAAAATGGGTTAAAAAATCGTGGGGTAAAAGAAATCGCCAAATACGAATATAGAACTAATCTATTTAAGTCTATTTAAGTTATTTTCACAATACCGGTAAATAAAATAACTGGATACAATAAATAATGAGCTTTATATCCAGTAAATAAATAAAAGTTGGATAAGAACTTTCCCTTCCTTATGTTCAATGTTAATCCCAAATCACCAGAGAAGAAACATTACTGTTGTTGCTTGTCAACATTTCAAGGCCATGGGTTTAGGGTTGGGGTTCTCAATTACAGTATGTACAGTAAGTAAAACTCTAGAATTGACATGGTCTAGAGTTGACATGGTCCACGTCTAGACAGTAGACACGTTGAGTTGACGATACAAAATGTTTTTGTACAGTGACAATGTTTTCTCTGGTGACCAGTCCATTGTACACTCTCAGAGTTAAATGGAAACTTATTATTATTATTATTACCCTTATTATTATTATTTTTTTTGTGTCTTTTTTACACTGGGATATCATGTGGGGTTGTGATAGTAGTTTACCTTCATGCTCTTGTGCAGACATTCAGCTAGGTAGGCTGGGACATTCTTCACACATTTCACTGAAGGAGAGACACCAGTTAGATTCAATATGTTTAAGAAGGAGCATGAGGTGAAAATAAAAAATACATGTTAAATTGTATAATTAGTTAGCTAATTTGGTTTAAACCACAACGGAACAATTGTATGCATGGTGGTTTCTAATACAAGATATCCCAATAACCAGATGGGCAGGAGATGCCCATATCAGAGCATCCCTGATTGCTTAATGGGTGAAAGTATTTAACCCATTAAGACCTGGAACGCATTATTAATTTAAACATTATTTTATGCACATATACAAGCAGATCTACAAGCTCACGTGCCGCGCTGTGAGCTTGTAGATCTATTTTTTAAATGGTGAAAATGTGTGTAAGTCTTTGAATATTTTGATCCGATTCTATAAAATGTAAATCCTTCTAAGGTTTTTGAAAAACACATGTTTCTATGTGAGTGGTTCTCAAACTTTTTCATGTCAAGGACCCCTAGAATGATAGCCCATGTACTAGTCCTGTGCCTGGGGGTGTGCACAGTAGCCTATATGAGGGATTGAATGTAGTCTCAGAAGTAATGTTGGAGTGCCCGTTGGGCAGATCTTTATGCCCATGGTGTTTCATGTTGGAGTGCCTGTTGGAAAGATCTTTATGCCCATACATGGTGTTCCGTGTCCAGGCCAGTCTGTGATGTGTGATGTACTATGAGGTCAGAGTATGACGTCTGATGTCAGCATGCTCATCTCCAAATTTGGGCATTGTTTCAGCAAGTGCCAAGTGGCTGTTACCATGGTGGGTGTCAGCATGCTCATCTCCAAATTTGGGCATGCAGCTGTTACCATGGTGTTTAGTAACCACTGTTTAGTATCAGTGATGTCCGCATGCGCATCTCCAAAGTTTGGCATTGTTTCAGCATGCGGCTGTTACCATGGTGAAGACAATGTTTAGTATCAGTGATGTCAGACATTCGGTAAATTAATAGATAGATTTGGCCACCGACCCCCATCTCAAAATATTGTGTTCCAGGGACCCCCCAGAAGCAAATATTTGAGTTATAAATGTTTGCTTTTGAAAAGATATTTGCAAAAATAAAAATAAATCTTGATATTTCAAAAATAGCAGATCTACAAGCCTGCAGCTTGTATATCTGCTATTTCTTAATAGTTAAAGCATAAAATAATGGTTAAAGTGTTTCCAGGTATTATTGAAGGCTTTCCATCTCAACTGTGCTCCCCCTGCCATTCTTTAATACCCCACTAAGGGGTGCTGCAGCTGCACCGTTTATATACTTGCTACAGTACACTGCATAATACAGTACCAACAGCAGTTCTTCATATTAATACAGCAGGCCTACCAATAGCCACCAGCAGTTCTTCAAGTTCTCCAGACATTTCCCCTTCGATGCTTTCTTGTAGGGTCTTGCCACTGATGTTCTTGTACTCCACAAGAGCTAGACATGGAATCAAATTGTCACTATACAATTTACAGTGTAGCGTTAAAGCAGCACTATGTCACTTTTATTAATGAATAAAATGTTAACACAATATAGCTTATACAATTGGGGGGTTTGTCTCCCACCCTGCTCTTCAATTGAGACATTTTAGATCATGTCAAAGGTCATGTGTCACCTAGAAACAGGATCTGACACATATATTTATCCCCTGAGCAAGCAGGCAGGCTCTATTAGCTCAATGGTAAAAATGTCAGCACTCACAGGCAACCAGAAGATGATAATTATTTTAAATGAACAATTGAATCCTTGCATACTCTGAGGAGAACTTCAGCCAAAAATAGCAGATCTACAAGCTCTGAGAGCTTGAAGATCGGCTATTTTTGGCAAATAGGTTTGGTGTATAGGTGAAAAAGAGCAGAACAAGTACAGAGTGAAAGGTCAAGTTTACTAAGTATCGACGATTTATGATTTTAAGTGGTTAAGTGTCAAACAAGTCTATGAATCTTTCTATGAAATCGATGAGAATCTCCATCAGTCTCTGCTTCATCTCTCTCTCTGCTAAGGGGTCATTGGCCTGAAAACGTTGAAGACCCCTGATATAAATTGAAATGAATGTGTGCCATACTTTGTCTTAGCTGAGGTATGCTCCTGTGGCACAGGATGTCGGTGAACTTGGACTCGTCCGTGCCCCACTTCTTCTCGCCAGCATTGTACAGAATCTACAGCCAAAGGAACATGAAATATTATTATAACACCATTTTTTGTATAGAGCCATTATGTCTATTTGGAAGGATAACACTACCCTCCATGGTAAAACAATGCCGGTGATGGAAAACTTGTGAAACGGGACATTGATATGGCCACCAGGATTAAAACCATGTTTCCCAACCATGACAGAACAGAGGAATGGTGGAGATCATCATACCTTGGCATCTTCTCGAGCCTTCTCCTTATCCACTGCAGTCCCCTCATCTCTCTTACCCTGGAGATAAAACCCGTTACGTTAGTTATCGCACTTTGTGGAGCTTTAAGGGAGCCAAGATTCCCACATAATCTGTTTATATACTAGATTCATAATTATGTTTTACTGTGTTATTCCATCAGATCTAAGATTTAATTGATGCTGTACAACATTTTGTTACATAGCTTGCCTATCCGGGCTTGATCTAGTCCAAATATTCTTGCTCCCTGAGCAGGTTGTTAATTTGTATTTGTTTTTATATTCTTTGCCTATTTTGCCTAATTGGCAATCATGTAGGCCTAATTGTCATTGACACCGACATAGGTGACCTTATCAATTTCTGTGGTACTCAGTAACGGGTGCATCTGCATCCCCCCATTCCGACATGCTGCCATTCCGACATCTCCCCCATTCCGACACTAACCCTATATACCGGTATACCTAACCCTAACCCTAACCTCAATGGAAGTGCCGCCACTCAGACAATTAGAAGTCAATGTCGGAGTGGCTGCATGTCGGAATGGAGCCACACAGGTCAGGTGCTAAAAGTGTGATTTTGAGAGATACGTCAAACAGACATAGGACTGGCTTCTTCTCGAAAGACAAAACATTTTCATTCCCATTCATGAAGAACATAGAACAAAAATTAGAAACAATAATTGAATTAAATCATGATAACCAGCCTTTTGAGTTGGATTATAGCATTATATCGCTGGCTCGCTGCAACCACAGCACTGATACTTTATCTTGCTGTACATTATTTTTTGTCTTTGAATGTAGAGATGATTTAATCCTCCAAACCTCAGCTAAAACGAGAAGGGCTTTGGCATATTCTCCAGACACCTCCTTTCTCACGTCACGGATCAGCTTTGTCTCGTTTTCTGTTGGCGTGATGGGAGAGGTATTCACACAAACAATTAAATCTGACACAATCGGGGTATGTGAGCAAAACTGTGTTATTTGACGTGCAACTGTGCGTCTTCTTTGCCCGTTTGAGAAACAACTTGCAGACAAGAAATTGTCTGGTCGGAAATTGCCGACGCTCTACGATGGAATATAAATTGAGTTTAAGTCTTAAAGACTGTTAATCTTTACCTTCCAAATAAGCATTGGAGAGAGCTTCTATCTGCTTGTTGGATCTTGAAGCAAACATTTCAATCAAGACGCTGTCTTTAGTCCCGGCTCCCTGCGAACACAATTCTAAATATTTACTGATGTTCCGTCATACGCAGGTTTAACAAATATCAAATAAAGAGCATCACTCCACCCAAAAATTATCTAATATCTGGAGAAAAGTGTCAAACGTGTTATACTGTGAAGGGGAACATTATTTCACTCAAATGGATATAAAACGTTGTAGAAGGGAATGTGAGGAGGCTGACCTTCATTGCTCGGGTGACTTCGTGGCTGTCAAAGGTGGCAGGAGGGGTGACCAGTGCCACTAGCAGGTCCTCAAAGTGACCGTGGGTGTCCCCTTTCAGGTCCTCCACTAGTGTCTGGGGGGAAACAGTCATTTACACACAAACACACACACACACAAACACACACACAATGTGAAGTTACACACAACTGCACCTAATTTGCAAATATGGGCAGCAGGTGATGTCTACGTACGGTACATGGACATAACCAACCAACTAACTAGGCTATAAATCGACAAATATGCCCACAAAGCAAATCAAACTTAACCAATGGACGCAATGTTTTCACAGTCACACAGTCTCACAAGAACACGGAGAAAGAGAGAGAGGTTTCCTGAACTGAATTAGCAAAGGGTAAAGTCTTATCTGAAACTCAAAATACTTGTAAATACATACTGTATAACAAATTGGAGCTCCCAATGCATTGAATTTCTGCATTGTGTAACGACAATAGCCAACTGCTACACTTGTTTTTTGTTAACAATATCAAATTGTCTTTTGATGGGTGATTCACCGCAGGGAGGTAGGTATTGACTGGGTCCCCCCTGAGATCCTGAGGTGATCTCCAGTAGGTCTACTGTGGGACTCGTGGGAGTATTCCTGCTCTCCTTCTTACCACATGAATACACCATGGAATTGTCAATGGTGGTCCGTGGCTCAAATGCTGAATAAATAATGGGCCTTCCCTTGATGTGAAAATTGTTGAAAACCACTGGGTTAGTGTAGTGGGTTATGGCCCAAAAGTCTTCCGCAACACATTTCCACGCAGCAGGGTTAAACAATTAGGACAATTGGAAACAAACGCCAAGTAAGGGTCCATTTGGTTCCATTTGTGTGCTCTCGAGTTAAATTGACACTCAGGTTGTTGTTTTTTTTTTTTTTTTTTTTTTTTTTTTTTTTTACTAGGTAGGTACGGTATGTCTTAGTGCTGGATGGAATAGACCAGTGGACTCAACCAGAATGAATGGAATAGACCAGTGGACTCAACCAGTGGTCCTTGAGGGGGCTCCAGGTGGTCCCCAGCTAAATGATGGAGAGTTGGCAACCAAATGGACCCTTATAGATCTTTAGCTCTCTTGAGAGTATAAAATGAAACCAAATGAAATGGCCCTGTAACACTGTCAAGAGTTAAATTATTGTTAAAAACCTGCATTACTTAATTTACAAGAAGTCTACACAGTTAGAGAATGCAGAAGAATTATTTTGATCAATGTGTGCCTGTTATCTCTCCTATGGTAACACGTCAAAACTGCATGGAATTGTGGACAAAATCTTTTCCATAACACAATAGTTTGGGTCTGCGAGGCTAAATGTCATTCAAATGGCGAATAAATAATGGACCTTGGTATGAAATGGGTTGAAAACCAAAGGAATGGACTATAGCGCTTACTCTGCCCGTGGCCTTCAGGTAGCCTTCGC
This sequence comes from Nannobrachium achirus, assembly GCF_963921795.1. Taxonomy (NCBI): domain Eukaryota; kingdom Metazoa; phylum Chordata; class Actinopteri; order Myctophiformes; family Myctophidae; genus Nannobrachium; species Nannobrachium achirus. Next base: position 54,039,375 of record NC_137832.1, read on the forward strand.
AGATCACTTGTCTCTGAGCACTGCTTCTGCGGGTCAAAATGTCAATCAGCGTCTTCTCCTTGGTTCCTGCAAATGACAATAGAAAAAGGTTTTCCTAAAGCACGTCAAAAATAAATAATGCAGCATAAATACAGAGTAAACTGTAGCCTTTAATGAAAAGCTGCACAAATAAAATGAGCTTTTACCTCCGCCCAAGTTTGTATGCCGAATTTTGATTATGTTTTAACCGGCATTACATTAGTTTAACTGACACATTTCTGTGACTGTGTCACTTTCGGTGCTACCTGTCTCCGATCTACAGTACAAAGGCAGGGCCATTAGCCAATGAGGGACCTTTCTTAGTGATGTCACCACCAACAAACATGTGTGACCTGATATAAATATAAGGCGCAAGTTGGCACCTCGGTAGAGTGCCAACCTGCCCACCCACATACATACAGACAGCACCGATCAGCACAGTTGGCACACAAGTGGGCCATACTGTAAATGGCCACGAGTGCACAAGACAAAGTTGGCTCCAAAAGAGGTTTTAATTGCTCAGCACTGGTGAAGGTATTACCATTGTACTAACTATATATTTATATTATATTTATATTGTACTGATTTATAGTAGTAGTAGAAAACTCATGCACTGTACCAAGTCCTTCAATAGCCTTTCTTAGAGCCACAACATCATCCCCTGCATTAAAGTCTGCTTTGGGTTTAATGGTGCCTCTCTCTCCGCCCTGCACAAGGGAAAACAAAAGCAAACTAGTTCATATCATACAACAGACAGGACTGATCACAATGAAGGGGATTGCAACTTGTAACTTAGGGCTGGATTTGCTGGGGGGCTACATATACGTATTGTACCGTTGTTGTCGGGTGGAAACCTACGTCCGAAACCTACGTCCAAAACCGTTCGTTTTGTATTTATCATTTAAAAAATGATTGAAACGCTTGTAGATCTGCTGTTTTCACTAGTTTTGTGCGACAGTCTTTTTTGATGAAGCAGGGCTTTACTTTGTGAAAAAAACATACAAATTTGAAACTTGGAGATACTGGGTTTCTGCCGGACAGTGATAATATAATTAGGGCTCAACTCCCCCTCCACCTCGTTTAATCTTTTGTATAAATTGAACCGTGGGTGGACCTACCGATGCTGTGTAGGAGTCAGGAGAATTCACAAGACTGTCCAAGTCATCCTATTTGAAGGAAAGAATAGAAAACAATTTGAGCCACAATAGATAAGATGTGGATACCTCCATTTCATTTCAGACAATGACAGAGATTAATTTAAGCCCAGTAGAAGGAATAGTAATTAGTAACAACAGATACAGTATTCAGTACTATTCACACATTTCTAATACCCTAAAGAGAAACCCCAGTGTATGTACAATATAAATAGTCCAGAGATTGTTTCAAAACAACACACAGGATCTTACCCATAGAGTTGCCATTATTTGCAACCGGCAATACTTGTGACTTGGAATAAGACTGTAGATAAAGAGAAAATAAAGTAATAATAATAAACAAGCAAGTGATGATCACACAGTAACAAGATGGTGAAGCAATTCAAAAGTATTTTAGTAGGATAATAGAGCAAAATGAATGCATGGCAACAGAACATGTTTTGGCTGTACAAGAAATAGTACAAGAGAATTCATTTTAATATCACAACTGGCCCAGATGCAGAAGAGGGGATAACTACAATTTGATGTCCTACAGTAAGTGTATATCAGAGATTGTGACATTAGAGCTATTGCGCAAAAGAGGAAAACTGAAATTAAATTAAATTAAAGGTGATTGTGGTGCAGGTGATTTAACGCAGTGGTTCTCAAACTTTTTCTTGTCAAGGGCCCCCAAATTGATGCTTATTAGCCCACAGACCCCTATTTGAAATGATATGCCAGCGACTCCCATATAAGATTGTTAAGGCCCTAGCAGTGTTTCTCAAACATTTTAATTTCAAGGACCCCCAGTTTGACATGCATTAGGCTACAGACCCCCTTTTAATGGCGTGTCTAGTGTCTATCTCTGAAACCCGATTTATATTGTAAAATCAATGTTAATTTAACTCTGAGAGTATACAAATGGAACCAAATGGACCTGTAAGGGGCTAAGTCACACCTGGAGTCCAATTAGTTTGACTATGGTCAATTGTGCCTAAATCTATCATTATTTTGACTTATTTTAGAAACTATTGATGTTCATATTGTATTCATTCTAATTCAAGAATAACCGTTTGCTAGAGTAAATGATGTGCCAACTGCCATGTGATGTTGGTATGATCAGCAGAATGGTAGGTAATAGCAGGTAATATAACGCAGCAGCTACACATGTGTAGCCCCTACATGAACAGTGTATTTCTACATTATGCTCAACAACAGCACAATACAGGCTGTTTCCCTTCCTGGTCACATATTTGATAGCTTAGATAACCCCCCCACTCCTCCTGTCATGCCTGAACAACACTTTCTACGACAGATAGTGTAGCATAGATAGACAATAGAATATAGTTTCCTGTTTGATTCTAGCCTTTGTTGCATACATTTGTCTATAAGACACAACTTATTTTAACTGTGGTGTACGAACATACATAACACAAGCCTAATGAAGGTTTACTGAAGGCGAAAAATAACTTTAAAAGTTAGAAAATCTTACCTGTGTGTTTGAGCAGAGACACGTCCACGTACAGAGAGCTCAGCCAACCCTGATGATGTCACCGTTCAGCCCCAGCAAAACCTGGTTTCTACACCTGGCCACACCCACCCAGTCCGGGTGTGCCAGCCTCATTCTCTTAGTCACACACACGCGCGCACGCACGCACGCACGCACACACACACACACACACACACACACACACACACACACACACACACACACACACACACACACACACACACACACACACACACACACACACACACACACACACACACACACACACACACACACACACACACACACACCCCTGTGGCCTGACACTTTATATTTATAAATTGACAAAAATTAACATATATATACACACACACATACAGACAGACATATATGCAGTATACAATATACACATACATTATACTGTATTTGTTTATTGTATTTTCATTGTGTTGCTTTACTGCTATTCGTTGTTGTCGCTACAATGTTGACAAACCGAAATTATTTTAGTCTCATGTACCTGTATATGAGATTAAAATTAAATCAAATCTTGAATCGTATGACTTATGACTACCTGAGTAGCTTTCTAAAAGTGTACTGTATAGACGTTTATTTACTCCTTTTTGCTTGGCTCTTAAAACAGTTTGTCTGATCGTTATTTATTCCAGGTTTGAGATAAACTGTGGTCACAGTGTGGTGAGTTTTGGATCATGATTAATGTATGTCAACATGTTACGTTAGTGTGTTAATTTATCCATGTATAAGTCTGAAAGTGTACAAAATGTAACCAAATGGACCCTCACGTGGATTGACAATGACGATTTTACTGTGTAAACAAGTCATCAGAGGCAAATTGTTGAATAGTATCTCATGGTACACAATACCCAGATGCAAATGATAAGAACCTCTGGTCCTTGTTATCCATTGTCAGAGTACCCATTGTATGCAACATGTCTGTCCTTCTTACGCTCATATATGGAGATATCTGCATCTGTCTGTCCGTATCCCTTTTATGGAGATCCCTGATGTTATCAGACAGTAGGCCAGTGTATGCCCATATATTATGGGCATATACTTGGCCATATATGGGAATATCAGCGGTTCTGGACAACTGGCTCTCCATCCAAATGCCTAGGCCTATATATGGGCATATGGGAGTTTGAAGTTGCACAGTCCTTAAGATATGTGAAGGAGAGATACACTCACACACTCACACACAGTGAGTTTGTGCAAGTCATATTTTGAGCGGTGCTAACCGCTCCTATATCTGGCTTTGGGTGTATGAACATGGATCTCCATGTATGGAGATAACTGATGTCACGGACAGAACGGCCCATACAAGGAGATATGCACGTTGTGTTTGATACCATGCACGATTTTCTTTTTCTAAAGTTTATTAATTATCATTACTAGAAGTTTGGGCCGCCCGTTTTTGTATATTCCGTATGTACTCTCCTGTAAAGAGCTGAGTTTGACAGCACACAGAGAATACGGTGCTTCTCTATTGACTTAATATAGAAGAGATCGAACAATGCATTTGAAAACCAACTGTACATGCACTAGTTTACCTGTTAAACTAGAAAGTACTACTGTAGCATCACCTAAAACACATCAATATGAATGCTGGAGGGGTAGCTACTGGGGTTATTCTGAAAGTTATTATAATAATTATTATAATAATAATAATAGTATTACACATGCAGTCATCATTGTCAACAACAACAACAAAAAGCATGTGCATAGTGAATGCCTGCTATTTGAATAGCACACATGCTTTGGATGTCTCTTTAAAAGCCTGCCTTTGCCCTGAGGTGATGTCGTCAGACTGGTTTGCCAGATGGCTTTGGAGGTGTGGTTGCCATGGACTGAGAGAGCATACAGGCACAATATCTCAAGGTGTAGGATGTACCGGTAATAAACTTTACAACATGCTTTACATTGTTTACATTGTTGTAAAGCATCTTTGATGAGTCATGTTGCGTCACCAGCAGTAGGAAGCAATCGGCTGCGTGAAGTGTTTGATTTGGTTTTAGTCAAATGTATTCATCTGATATTTTAGTTTTAGTCTAGTTTGAGTCGACTAAATCTACAGTTGATTTTGTCGACTAAAATGAATTTTGTCGGGCATTGATGGTGTCGTAATGATTTGATTTTACACTTGGTTGCATGCTGAAAATAGCCAATCTACAAGCTCATAACGCATCGCCGTGCAACGGTAGATTTGCTATTTTGTCCATATATTGACGAAATTGTCAGTATATTTAGTTTTAGTTTTAGTCATCATAGCTAGAATAGCTTATAATTTAGTTTCCGTCAGTGAAGAAAATGCACCTGTGTGTGGCATCAAACACGACACTGCATATCTCCTTGTATGGACCTTTTATTCTTGTGATGTCATAATAAAGAAATTGCTGTCAGTTGAGTTACCTCCATGCATGGAGATCTGGGCTCATACACACAAAGTGAAACGTAGGACCGGTTAGCACCGCTCAAAAAGGTATTTGACAAACATTTTTGTTCATAGTTTTAGTCAACGAAATAAACACTGAAGTGTTGGGTTATTGTATGGCACTGTGTTGGGACATTACATTGTACAGGGGTCCCATTAGCTTTCCCACTGTCATCGATAGAGAGGCAGAGGCTACAAGACAAGCGTCATCCCATGGCATCACCGGACTGATGTCACGCTTGATGACGCGAGATTTAAAAAGATCACTAGTGTCACTATGTCTTATATAGTATCTGTTAAATGTGGGAGGCACAATAGTTCACTCATCAAAGTTGATGCATGGCCAAACTAATTTGAGCCAAGAATGCTGTGTTGGGGCAATGCCTCCTTAGGACAGCTAGGTCTGGGTGGAATTGATGACGAGGTGGTGGTTGAGCCACGGAAGTGTGACTTCTTCAAGGGTAAACAGGTGTGTGACGTGGGGTGTGGCCGGTGGCACACAACGTTCCTGCTGAAAGATGACACGGTGTATACGTGTGGCTGCAATGACCACGGCCAGCTGGGGCACGAGAAGTCTCAGAAGAAACCGAAGCAGGTCGTGGCACTAGACGCACAGAACATAGTGGCGGTGTCGTGCGGAGAGGCCCATACGCTTGCCCTGAACGACAAGGGGAACATCATCTCGTGGGGTCTCGGCTCCGATGGGCAGCTGGGTCTCAACAACTTTGCGAGGTGTGTCCGCGTGCCCAGAATCATCAAGAGTTTGTCGGATATACATATCGTTCAGGTAGCGTGTGGATACCACCATTCCATTGCTCTTTCCAGCGCAGGGCAAGTTTTCTCCTGGGGTCAAAATCAATATGGCCAACTGGGTCTAGGAATAGACGGAGAGAGCGTTTCCACGCCCCAGCTCATTCAGTCTTTGCAGGGCATTCCTTTTGCCCAGATATCAGCAGGGGGCGCCCATAGCTTCGCCCTCACAGCCTCTGGGGCAGTGTTTGGCTGGGGAAGGAACACCTTTGGACAGCTGGGTCTAAATGACAATGTTGACCGAAACAGCCCAACCCCGCTGAAGTCCCTCAGGTCACAGAAGGTCATTTACATCTGCTGTGGAGAGGACCACACGGCAGCACTGACCAAAGAAGGAGGTGTGTTCACATTCGGAGCGGGAGGGTATGGCCAACTTGGACATAATTCCACTAACCACGAGATCAACCCTAGGCAGGTTTTTGAGCTCATGGGTAACGTCGTCACACAGATTGCGTGTGGGAGGCAACATACGTTGGCTTTCATCCCCTCCTCCGGAAAGATGGAAGCATTTGGGCTCGGTGCCAATGGCCAACTTGGAACACGGTCTACTTACAATAGAAAAAGCCCTGCCCAAGTAAAAGGCCCCTGGGTATCTAACAATGGCCCAGTACCCTCACATACAGATAGAACCCACCGCTGTTGTGTCAAACGAATCTATGCAGGAGGAGACCAGAGTTTTGCCCACTATCACACTCCCAACAACGACCTAGTCTCAGATAATACAATAAATTGTAATTGTAGTAATACGACGACACAACAGGACCCTCGTAGACAGATTTACACCTTGACGGCTGATCTTATCCAAAGATGGCTGAGCCACTCACAAGGAAGACTCCCACCAGAGATATCTAATGAAATTGAGCTGGTGTTCTCCTCTGCGAGTTGCCTCAACGGCTCCTTCTTGGCGGAGGGTCATCCAGATCATTACAGCACCAGCAGTAAATGTTCAGGAGTGGATATGAATATGGCACGCCTCCTGTTTCACAGAGTTGTTCAGCACGATCACCACAAAATAGCTCAGACAATCACGGCTAGTTTGGAGAACCTGATTCCCAGACTGACCAACTCTCCTCCAGACATTGAGGCTCTGAGGCTCTACCTCACTCTTCCGGAATGTCCACTCCTCAGTGACCCGGACACCTATGTCACTCTTGCCATCCCCTTTGCCAAATCCCTCCTCAGCCTAAATGCTGTTCTGCTGAAAGTGCTAGAGAACTGGTGGTCTACGTTTGAGCCCCCAGTGTTTCAGAGGATGGTGGAGCTGTACAAGGAGGTGGTGGTGTATCTGCTCAGGGTGCACAAGGTGGGAATCCCTCGGTCAGAGCAGCTCTTCAGCCACTTGGACACGTGCCTCAGTCTCTTGGAGATCCTGCATAGAGTGAATGAGAGAGAAGGACACATCATACAATATGATAAATTCTACATCCATGAGTTGGATGGCCTTATAGATATCAGAAATGACTACATCGCATGGATGCAGCAGCATAATAATAGGCCTAATACTAATAATATAGACTCTATGGGCCTTGATGGCACTGTCAACCTGTGCAAGTATCCTTTCGTATTTGATGCCCAAGCAAAGACCACACTACTTCAAACCGATGCTCTCACACAAATGCAGATGGCAATGGCCCAGGCACAGTTGCACAACATCAACACCATGTTTCACTTCAACATGGCAGAGTCCGTACACCCCTGTCTCATCCTCACTGTTCGGAGGGGAAACATTGTTGGAGATACCATGGATGTCCTCGGAAGGTCCAAGAACGTGGACTACAAGAAACCACTCAAGGTTATATTTGTGGAGGAGGAGGCTGTCGACGCTGGTGGTGTGAGAAAGGAGTTCTTCCTCTTGATCATGAAAGAACTGCTTGATCCCAAATATGGGATGTTCCGCTACTATGAGGAGTCCAGGCTCATCTGGTTCTCTCGCAGGAACTTTGAAGACATTGACTTGTTCCACCTCATTGGAGTCATTTGTGGCCTGGCCATCTACAACCTCACCATCATAGAGCTCAACTTCCCCGTAGCTCTTTACAAGAAGCTGCTGAAGAGGAACCCATCACTGGATGACCTGAAGGAGTTGATGCCAGATGTGGGAAGAAGTCTGCAGCAGTTGCTGGACTACACGGAAGACGTTGAGGATACATTCTGCTTGAACTTCACAGTCACAGAGGACAACTTTGGTGCCACAGAGGTCTTGGAGCTTGTTCCTAATGGCCATACAATATCTGTTAATAATACAAACAGACACGAGTTCATCAACGCTTACGTGGACTATATCTTCAACAAGTCAGTTGCGCCACTTTTTGAGAACTTCGCTGCAGGGTTCCACAAAGTGTGCGGAGGAAAGGTTCTGGAGCTGTTCCAGCCAAATGAACTGCAAGCCATGGTCATCGGCAACACCAACTATGACTGGAAAGAGCTGGAAAAAAGCACTGAATACAAAGGAGAATACTGGGCCAAACATCCCACCATCAAGATCTTTTGGGAAGTGTTCCACTGTCTCACCCTAGAAAACAAAAAGAAGTTTCTGTTGTTCCTCACGGGGAGTGATCGCATACCCATCCTGGGCATGAAGAGCTTGAAGCTTCAGATCCAGCCAACTTGCAACGGAAAGCATTACCTGCCCGTCGCACACACTTGCTTCAACCTTCTGGACCTGCCGAAGTACACCAGTCGAAAAACCCTCCGTGACAAGCTGCTTCAGTCAATAGATCACAATCAAGGTTTCACCCTTGAGTGATGGTGATCCGACAATGTATAAAACTGAACCACCTTGATTATTGATGGTAATTACATGCACAGATGTTTGTCCACACTGGCTGAATCTTATTACGGTATGTTACTTGCTAAGTACACTACCATCGTGTGTGAAGGGAACACTCCACAAGGGGCCAATGTACACTAAAAGGGCGTAATTCTTTGGATGTATAGACTTTTCAGCTATTTCAGCTATTTTTACACCATGGTACCAAAGGGGCCAGCCGTATACATACTTAAGTATACTTGTGTCCCTATAGAGGGTATGCGCATGCATAAAGTGAATGGCAAATAGAGTGGCAAAGTGAGTTTAAGGTAATTTAACGTTGTTTAAAATGACTTTTCTGTTTGGATGTATGGGCTTTCAAGGCCTTAAAGTAGTTTTTGCCACTCAGAAGGCGTTCCTGCATAACTTCCGGGTATGATGATAATGTCACGTGCATACCAGAGGGTATGCACGTGATCATATTTGATTTGATTTTAATTTGATCTTTATTTAACTTGAACAAATAAAAAAGTACAGACATCTATACATCAACATCATCACAATTACAAAACAACTACTTTTGTTCAAGAAGGGACCGAGAGAAGCAAACACTAATTTTGTCCGACCCCTTCTTACCATGTCAAATAAGCATTGTAAAACAATATATTGTGATACAAAAAGTTATATAATACCCTAAACAGAATGTCATACAATTACATACAGTGAATTTGAGTTGATCATAAAAGTAATAAAAAGTACACATAGAGTAAAGGAAAAAAAAGAAAAAAAAATCATAGTAAATCAATATAAACTCAACTGGCCATGAATGAGTGACTGCTTTTGAATGTTTCGAGGTAAACACGTGTTCCAGGCTTTAAACATGGTTTGTGCCGTTTTAAATTTCCCTTGGTCTGGAAACTTAAATACTGTATAAGAATTTAAAAACAATATACCAATCACAGCGAACTCCACAACTCCACAAAAGCTTCTTTCAGACGGGAGGCAGTTGACACACCCTATAATTCATTTTCAATGAGAGGCGGGTGATTGTTTTGGACGTACGGAGAAGTTGAGGGGCAGAGAGGCGGGCAGGCGCGGTCCTGAGAAATTCTAACCCTAACCCTGTCGGCAAGAGCAACAATATACAATATATTTGTAAATATATTGTTTGCGTTTACCCACGGAGCGATTGTGTTTATGTCTCCACCGTGGCACGATCCCCGCTGATCCAAGCGGGAAAGCCTGCGTCAAAAGCTGCATGGGAAAGGACTTGTTTTTTGGCGGTGCTAACCGCTCCTATGCGTTGCTTTGTGTTTTTCACCACATTTTCACACACATTCCAAGGGTTTTCCCATTGGATGACGTAAGTTTGACGTCAGCTTTCCAAGGGTTTTCCCATGGGGTTATAACTAAATGACATGATGTCACAGGATATCAAGCTATCAATCTGCATGGCGAAGTGAGCGCCGCTCACTTCACACTGGTGTGATTTTTAGACTCTGCAGCAGTTACTGTATGTCGAATGGGTTACCTCAAGTCTAATAGCAGCATTGTTAACTTCAAGTCCTCCATAAAGAGCTGGCTGGATACCCAGACCTATGAATATCACTGGGGAGGGTTTCCATTCCGAAACATCCCCATTCCAAACACCAGGTTAGCTTCACCAGCAGTGTGAAGTAAGTGGTGCTATTTATTATGAGATCATTTCATTAAGCGTCCCACGAAGCTTGGCCAATGTGACACTGGGCGCACAAAAAACTTTGGACAAGCGGACAAAGCCAAATAGAGGAGCTTAGGTCCTTCCAGGAGCGCCGCTCAATAACCAGTTTAAAGTTGTAACCGTTTGATTTTACGGTGCCCATGTTCTTTGGCTATTAGTCTAGTACTATGAATGTATATTATATAGTCTCTGACTCTGAATGCCAAGCAGGGAGGCATTTTTATTATTATGGGGTCATCTTTGTTTTTTTGCAGAGTATCTTCCATCTCGCTCTGCCAACCCGTGGTGATTCCTGACCCTACCACAAAGACAATCGAATTGAGTGGTCAGCACGGCACGCAGTCCAGCAAACAATTACCTGCTTTCCGAACTCAAGTTCGGAGGTAATGCTTTTCAGAAGTTGCGAGTGACATCATTTTGCAGTTGAACCGGACCTTCCAGACGAAAGGTTTGGTGGTCGGAGACGTTATGGACAGCCCTTATTTGGTCACTGAAATGAGGTGAACATGAATTGTGTGTGTTAGGGTTAGGGTTAGGGCTACAGCTCTCACTGATATTTTGGTCCAAGTTTCTGTTGTCTGTTCCTTGCCTCTGATCTGGTCATTGTGTATTCAAACCACAAGATGTTGGGGATCAGGCTCGTGTCTCGCACCAGAAAGTACTCTGACACTGACCACGCTGCTATCTTGGGGAAGAGTGGTGTCAGCACCATCTGAGTGAACAAGAACCAAAACACGCCAATGGTACCGCCCGCCACTCCGCCACAGAACACCTGGCTCCAGGTGTGATACAACAGGTAGACCCTGCTGTACGAGACCAACAAGGCCGCGCCAAACAAGACGACGGACAGCACGTGCCTCCACAACAGGTCCGCCCATTGTTGGTCGTCTGTTCGACGCATTCTTAAATAAAGGAAAAGAAAGGAGTAAACGACAAAGAACCAGACGAGCTGGGCATGACTGGAGGGCATCCCGTAGCCTGCGGCTGGTGTTGAACGAGCCCCTGCACACGGCCGCGGCTCTCTGAGAATGTGCTTCAGTATCCAGTTAACCCCTTCGTTCAGGATGAGCCCGCCAAAGAACGAGATGGCGTGCAGTTCCCGTTTGAACGCAATGAGCGTAACAAAACCCACGAGGATCGTTATGGGAAGGAGAGTGATGTGGGCAAGCGCTTGTCCCAATAGATCGTCCTCTGGGAACTCCACGTGTGTCAGAGCGACGGACCGCCATCTAATTAACGCCAAGCACTGCTCCTCCGATGCCATTGTACCCGGAGAGAGCTTGTAATTACGTCCTTCACACACACACACACACACACACACACACACACACACACACACACACACACCAGTTTCAGGAGAGATAAACAGTTCATGTTATGATGATTGTTATGATGACAGTATTATGACGTTATATTAATGACAACAGGGATCTCCGTATATGGGCATAAAAGGGACACAGACAGAGAGATACAGAGATCTCCATATATGGGTGTCACAGTCACATACACGCTGAGGAAGGCTTGACGTCTGTGTATGCTGCCTGTGCCTGTGCCTGAATAAATGAAACAGTACCAGAAGAGCCAGAATATTTCCACACTCACTCCAGGGGGCCACGTTGCATATACTGTCGGGCAGAAAACTCTTCTCTCTGTATTCTAAATTTCCATTTGAACAAACAAATGAAGCATTGGTTTAGAAATTAAACGTATCGTGGTTTGTAGAACACTGTCCTTGTTTGTTGATATAAGGTTTCCATAATTACCTGATGTTTATGACCATAGCACTTGACACCAGTATGGAGCCATGTGGAACTCCATATTTGGACAGCACTGATGTCACATTAGAGTTTTCGTCATTCAAGGAAGGCCAGCATAAGAGCACAAGGGTCTCATTCATTTCACAGTATAGCAATGATCTATATTGGGTATCTGTCTGTGGGGTGTTTGATTTTGATATTAAGTTAACGAAGGCTTTTGGGCCAAAATGGCCACATCAGCAAGTGCAAACCTGAGTAAGGTTGTCAAGCAGCATTACATGAATCTCCCTCAAGGAGACAAGGTCCAGGTCATGTATGTATGGATTGATGGGTCTGGAGAAGGACTGCGCTGCAAGACCAAAACCTTGGATTCTGAACCCACAACCATTGAGGATATTTCCGAATGGAACTTTGATGGCTCCAGCACCCACCAGTCAGAGGGCTCCAACAGTGACATGTATCTGATCCCCATAGCCATGTTCAGGGATCCATTCAGGAAAGACCCCAACAAGCTGGTTCTCTGTGAAGTCATCAACCACAACCGCAAGCCTGCAGCAACCAACCTCCGGCAAAGATGCAAGCAAATCATGAGCATGGTGGCGAACCAGCAACCTTGGTTTGGTATGGAACAGGAGTATACCCTCCTGGACAAAGATGGACGTCCCTTTGGCTGGCCCTCCAATGGCTTCCGTGGCCCTCAGGGACCTCATTATTGTGGTGTGGGAGCTGATAAGGCCTTCGGACGGGATATAGTGGAGGCCCACTATAGAGCTTGCCTATATGCTGGGGTTCAGATCTGTGGAAGCAACGCCGAAGTAATGCCTGCTCAGTGGGAGTTCCAGATAGGGCCTTCTGAAGGTATCAACGTGGGCGACCACCTGTGGATGGCTCGCTTCATCCTTCACAGAGTCTGCGAGGACTTCGGTGTGGTGGCCACCCTCGACCCCAAGCCCATCCCTGGGAACAACTGGAACGGTGCCGGCTGCCACACCAACTTCAGCACTAAGGAGATGCGGGAAGACGGTGGACTGAAAGCCATTGAAGAGTCCATTGAAAGGCTGGGCAAGCGACACAGCTATCACATCCGGGACTATGACCCAAAGGGGGGGCTAGACAATGCGAGGCGTCTGACCGGTCACAACGAAACCTCAAACATCAAGGACTTCTCAGCCAGTGTGGCCAATCGCTGTGCCAGTATCCGCATCCCTCGCGCGGTGAGCTACGACAAGAAGGGATACTTTGAGGACCGCCGTCCATCTGCTAACTGTGATCCCTATGTCGTCAGCGAGGCGTTGGTCCGCACATGTCTGCTCAAAGAGGAGGGGGATGAGCCCACTGATTACAGCAAATGAGCGCCCCCTGCTGCTTGACTCGACTAAATTCAGATTTTATTTATTATTAAGCACGTTTAAAACATCTAAGGTTGAACAAAGCTTTAAAGATCAACAAACAAAACAAAAATTAAAGAATGTAAACTCTTTCTGGTTCTTTTTTTCCCCCCATGCCACCACAGTGGCGGTGCTGAACAAAATGCATATGTATTTTAGTGATGCTTTTGGATAGGATTAGAATAATGAGGCCCAAGCACTGGTATATTTTCAATTTTTGAGCTCAGATGGTATAAATTAGTGTCTTATTATTATTTAATAACCATTTAACAATTATGATCAGGAGAGAGTATGAAGGGGGCATGGTGGCACTGTTGGCTCACAGCTAGAAGGTAGCTGTGAAGCTAGATTTGACAGGGACGCTGTAGGCATGCTTTTTGTCTCTGCCTAGGTGGGTTGGCAAAAGGGCCTTTCTGTGTGGGGTTTGCATGTTCTCCCTGTGTCCAGTAGAGTAAATACCCTCACAAAAAAAACATGCAGTAACCCTGGTCCCTATACTGCCTCCCCCTGATCAGCCGTGGTGTTTGATGGAGGGAAAGGAACTGGTTGGACTAACATGTTCTTTCCACACGCTACGTCCTACTGTGGAAACCCCACCTGTGACCTGACAGGTAATAAGAAGCGGCCTAGCTGCTCACTCCTCATGCATTGAAGGAAGCATGAGCTCAGTTCGGGGCTCTCCTCAGGTTGGCAGAGGGAGAGTAGCACCCAGAATTGGAGCTTAGGCAATTGGCACTGTGAAAAATGGGTTATAAAAATTTAGGGGGAAAAAATAATAATAAAATGAAATCACACCCAGTGTGATAGTAGGGTCTCAAACCAAGGTTCTGTGACCATCCTCTGGCAAGGATGGTTTGATGATTGATTTGACCTCTATGGACCCTTTATAAAAGATTTAGCCCCCATGTCCCTCGCAAAAATCCCAGCATTTTTTGCTAGAGGGCCAAATTCAAAATGGCGCCCGGCGCCTTCGTTAAAAATGAACTTTTGATCCAGATGACCGAGAATCATGGATGAAGACACTTTTTCATACAAGTCAACCATGAGGATTCCAAATCTGACACCATTTTAATCATAAGACCTTGTTTAATTAGCATAAAAATGCATGTTTAATTTGCATATATTGTGCATATTTAACAATTCAAAGTAAACACTTGGTAATTTTCTGTTCTGTGTTATTCCAAGTACTTATTACGAATATATGAATATATATATATATATATATATATATATATATATATATATATATATATATATATATATATATATATATATATATATTATTCCTGCACATCTGACCACTACTGAAGCAGTACATATTCCAATAAAGTGCTCTTTGTTCATGAAATAAGCTAGTAGGTCCATAAAAAATGTTTCTGTATATCAATTATTATGACTGACTTCTAGACCACATGCTTGGAAAACAATGGTCACATACCAAACCTTTCACAGTTGATCCCAAAGTAATTTGTCCTGTAGAATCAATTTCTACATTTTTGTATTGTGCATATTTAATTAGAAAAATGTCTTATTTATTAAATAAGCTAAACCAATATAAAAGGTATGCATGGCACAACATATTATAATTGTTATCAGATATGCCCTCAGGAGAAGACCCTGTCCAACATGCAGCCTGGAGAAACAATACAGGACACCAAAAACAATGTTGTCTGCACCCAAGAGAAAGCGGGGAGCTCTCCGGGTATAGCAGTAATTCAAGAGGGGCGCCATCCAGTAGAGTGAAAACATAACTTTTGAATAGAAACGTCATTTATTTGGGGTTTGTAATTTTTACAGACACAAAACACATCAATCTGAATCAGAGCGGAAATGTCTTAAAAATTATTCTCTGTGAAGAGGCAGAGAAAGAGCTGGATGCCAGTGAGAAGAGGGTGACATACTGTACCAGTTTATATCTCAGAAGATGCCACCCTTTCCTACTGGCCTGAAGGCCAGTTCAGCCATGCAGTCTGAGTGGGATACAGGGAGCAATGACTCTGCATTGGGAATCCCACTGGTAGTGCTAGATGAGGTGCCATGTTACCTAACCTAATGGAAATGGGCCAATCAGCATCTACTGCCTCCAGGTTGAAATAGCAGATCAACTCAATGGGTGGTCTGTCTGAGAATAAAACATCTGCCAACCTTGCCTTGGCATCTGGTCTGAGGCACCTCAGACCAAGCCTCATACCAGAGGAGCCTTTGGCCAGTCTGCCTTTGAGGATGGCAAAAGAGGTGGAGAAAAATAGAGCATGGGGGCATATGCCATCAGGCTAAATGGACTAATCCAATGCAGCTATCACAATTTGTATAATATTCACAAGGAATTGGTGACACAAGCCTTTGTTCAAGGACTCCTTCCTCGTCATTTTGGATACCCATGCCCCATTGCCCCAATGCCCTCGAGGAAGCAGAATGTTACCATCCTTGTTTAGACTGACCTTGCCTACATCAGACAAGCCAAGTGTGGTGGATGATGATGGGGACAGTGAAGAGCCATTACAGCATTGCTACCAATGTGGAGAACCAGCTGGACAGTTCCCTGCGTGATCTACAGTGGCACTTCTGGACAAAGACTACAATGTATACTACTACACGCAGTGGACCAGCCTCACTGTAATTAACAGATTGATGTATCATTGTGTCAAACATAGCTCGCAGAAATATTTGAAGAGGTCTAAACTGCAAGCAAATATCTTGAAACAATATCTTAAGCTAGATAGATTATCCCAAACCAGAGGACAATGGCTGGCAGGAACAATTTATTATACAGTAGCTTATCAATACACACACACACACACACACACACACACACACACACACACACACACACACACACACACACACACACACACACACACACACACACACGTCATATCTGATAACAATACTAGGCCGATGTTGTGCCTTAAATACCACATATATTGGTCTATAGTACCTACACAATTTGTTATGCTTATTTACGCTAATTTGCTCAAACAAGCAAATCGTGTCATTAAATATGCACAATACAAATATATAGAAATTGATTCTACAGGACAAATTACATTGGGATCAACTGTGAGAAGTTTGGTATTCAATTTTTTTCTTTTCCAAACATGTGGTCTAAAAGTCATAATAATTGATGTACAGAAAAATAATTATGGACCTACTAGCTTATTACATGAACAAAGAGCACTTTATTGGAATATTTACTGCTTCAGTAGTGGTCAGATGTGCAGGAATGATAATATTTGTAAAAAATAAGTACTTGGAATAACACAGAACAGAAAATGACCATGTTTGCTTTGAGTTGTTACTTATGCATAATATATGCAAATTAAACATGCATTATGCTAATTAAACAAGGTCTTATGATTAAAATGGTGTCAGATTTGGAATCCTCATGGTTGACTTGTATGAAAAAGTGTCTTCATCCATGATTCTCGGTCATCTGGATAAAAAGTTCATTTTTAACGAAGGCGCCGGGCGCCATTTTGAATTTGGCCCTCTAGCAAAAAATGCTGGGATTTTTGCGAGGGACATGGGGGCTAAATCTTTTATAAAGGGTCCATAGAGGTCAAATCAATCATCAAACCATCCTTGCCAGAGGATGGTCACAGAACCTTGGTTTGAGACCCTACTATGAAGTCCATATTTTTAAATTTTTTAATATAGATATTTATTTGATTTACCAGACTGTAAACCACAAACTAGTAGTTTGGTGAAAGCCGCTTCCAAGGAGTGGCTTTGTGTGTCCCGTACCTGTCCCGTACCTGTCCCGTGCATCTCTGCGCTGTGATTGGTTAGTTTTGTCTGTCCCGTGCATGTCCTGTGCTGAATTTAGGATTGGTCAAGCTTCACATGACAATTTGGCCCCCCAGACAAAATCATTCATCCATTCAGAATTCATAAAAATATAGAACTAAAGCATATAGAAAGTATAGATCTAGAACACAGAATGTATAGATCTAGAACACAGATTTCATAGCTCTAGAACACAGAATCAAAATTCACCGCTTCACTTCGAACCGAGGTTTGATTTTTAATCTGTTAAATTGTTAATGCATTCCCCCCTCGTTTTGTTCAATTGTCTGTTTTAAAGTAATCTGCTCCCTTTGTCTGCTGAATATTGCTTGTATGGAATACTGTTGTTCCACAAACTGGTTTTTATGTGTTATAATTCCTAATATACTGTATGAGTTAAGCAAAACTATTTTATTGAACAAAATGAAGGGGGAGTGCATGCTAGGTTTACTGTCTGGTAAATCAAATAAATATGGACATACACAGTTCATCTCAGGTAGGGCCTACTACTAGCGTCCTGCGAAGCTTGGCCAATGAGCTAATACAAACAAATCCAGATGTAGGAGCGGTTAGCACCGCACCAAACAAAAGAGTATGAAGAAATGGTAATGGTATTTATTATTTAAACAGCATCTTTATGTGAAGATTCTTCGATTGTTCCCGTTTTGTCATGTATCTGTGTGGAGAGCACATGTTTGTGGAGGTTTGTGTGTGTGTGTGTGTGTGTGTGTGTGTGTGTGTGTGTGTGTGTGTAGCCATATTACATCATATTACATCACCAATTATCTGTAGCCACCTTTCCTCAGCGTTTTGCCATAGCAATGTGTTTTCCTCAGCGTTTTGCCATAGCAATATGTGTGTGTGTGTGTAGCCATATTACATCACAAATTACATCCTAGACCTATATCCTAGTCTTTTTCCTCAGCGTTTTGCCATAGCAATGTGCGTGTGTGTAGCCTGTATTACATCACCAATTACCAATTGAAGACCTTATGCAAGCACGACCACCGCTCACTTCACATTGGGTGTGATTTTTTCTTTTGGGGGTAGGTATTGGGCACAGTGAGTGTTTGTGTGAAGCCTAACAAATGAAAGTACACTTTGCCCTATATAGACTAACCAATGAACTCTGGTCTGACCTAAAACAAAACACACACTGTTACCATGCATTTCAAACAGTTTTCCCCTACCCACACCTGTGGTCACTTTTCTAATCAGCCTGCTCCCTGACTGCTTATACTCACTGTCGGTTCATACTTTGTTGTCATGCCGTTTTCGAGATTTGAACAGTTTTGCCCTTTTGGACTGCTTGACTCCTGCCGATTGAAATGCACTGCTCTGCTTGCTGTTGCATTGTAATTGGGTTCACTTCGTTCTGCATTGATGACAGATCCACCGTCCCGCAATTCCACCAAACCACTGAGCAGTCATTGCCAAATATGGAGCCGTGTGGAACTTCATATTTGGATGTCAATATGATGTTATATTGATGATGCAAGATTCTTTGGCAGAGATATGTGCTTCACACAGAGAGCCACCTCAGGTTCAAAATAGGAATTGCTGTGTTGCCTTTGTTTTTTAAGCTGCTTGATACAGATATTTTCTGTAAGGACAAAATAGGTGTCAGCTGAGTCCAGAAAGATGGACTTCTTCAGACGAGTGATGGGTGGACAACCTGTGGAGCCACAGCCATCGGGAGCAGAGACAATCCAGAATCTGTGTGATCGCTTGGCTTCTTCTATGCTCCTGCAGGACCGGAGGGATGCAGTCAGGGCACTCAAGTCCCTCTCTAAGAAATATCATATAGAAGTTGGTAACCAGGCATTGGAGCACCTTGTCCACATAATGAAAACGGACAGCTTTGACTCTGAGATCCTTGGCTACACCTTGGACACTTTAAATATAATCTGCAATGAAGATGTACCAGATGAGAATACCTGCTCGCTGGCAGATTGCCAGGGAGTCCAATTTAGGGAAAGGGAAAACTTTACAGACAAGTTCATCCAGGACTCTGAGCATGTGACCCTAGTGCTTACGCTGTTGGAGGAGTTTGACTTCCACGTGCGGTGGCCAGGAGTGAAGCTGTTGACAACCCTCTTGAAGAACAAGCGTGCCCAGGTGCAAGGCATCATCCTCGCCAGCCCAATGGGTGTTTCCAGGTTAGTGGACTTATTGGCAGACGCCAGGGAAGTCATCCGCAACGACGGCTTGCTGTTGCTTCAGCAGCTGACCAAAGGCAACCCTGCCATTCAGAAGATTGTTGTGTTTGAGAACGCTTTTGAACGCCTCCTGGACATCACCGCGGAAGCAGGCAGCAGTGATGGCGATATTGTGGTGGAGGACTGTCTGCTGCTCCTCCTCAACCTGTTGAAGAACAACAGCTCCAACCAGAACTTTTTCAAGGAGAGCTCCTACATCCAGAGGATGAAGCCGTGGTTCGAGGTCAGTTATGATAACTCGTGCTGGTCGGCCCGGAAAGTCGCCAACCTTCACCTCATGATGCAGCTGGTACGATTAATGGTGTGTCCGACGAACACACCACAAGCCACGGCCAGCTGTCAGAAATCAATGTACCAGTGTGGCTTACTGCAGCAGCTCTGCACCCTCCTCATGGCAGCCAGTGTACCAGCCAATGTCCTCACGGAGCTCCTCAACACTCTCTCCGAGGTCATCCGTGGGTCACAGATCAACCAGGACTACTTTGCTTCTGTCAGTGCTCCTTCTAACCCACCAAGACCAGCCATTGTGGAGGTGCTCATGTCCATGGTGAACGAGAGTCAGCCGTTTGAGCTGCGTCGTGCCGTCCTTTATTGCTTCCAGTGTCTATTGCACAAGAACCAGAAGGGCCAGGGGGAGATCTTGGCCACGTTACGGCCCTCCTCCTCCACCCACTCCATCTCTGCAGGCCTGCTGCTGTGTGGGGGCCTGTTCTCGGCTGACTCCCTGTCTAATTGGTGTGCGGCCGTGGCACTGGCCCACACCCTGCAGGACAATCTCACCCAGAAGGAGCAGCTGCTCCATGTGCAGCTGTGCACCAGCAAGGGAAAGCCCCCTGTGCTGCTCCTGCAGCACTGCACCAACATCCTCTCTCAGTGCAGCAAAGTGCAGACCAGGGTGGGCCTCCTCATCCTGCTGTGCACCTGGCTCAGCAGCTGTCCAGTTGCCGTCGCACAGTTCCTGCAAAACCAGGAGAACATTGCCTTTTTGACAGGTCAGATCTCTGAAAACCTGGGAGAGGATGAGAGGCTGGTTCAGGGCCTGTGTGCACTGCTGCTGGGAATCTGCATGCACTGCAACGACAACTCACCGGAGAACTGCACCAAGGAGAAGCTGAAGCAGCTAATTGAGATGCGTATCGGGAAGGAGAGTTTTGTGGAGAAGCTCGGCTTCATCACAAGACACGAGTTGTACTCGAAAGCAGCTCAGAAACCACAGCCTGTATTCCTCTCCCCAGAACAGATGCTGTTTGACCACGAGTTCACTAAGCTGGTCAAGGAACTGGACGGTGTGATAACCAAAGCGGTGCACACATCCAGCGAGGACGACAAGAAGGAGGAGGAGGGGAAGAAGACGTTGGAACAGCACGACAGCATTGTGGCTCTGTACAAAGAGAGTCAACTTCTGATTGGGGAACAGGACGCTCAGATCCAGAAGTTGAAGGAACAGTTAGCCTCCACGACGTCTCAGAATGAACAAATGAAGGCCACCATCGCCCAGCAGCTGGCCCAGATCCAACAGCACCAAGACCAGTATAACAACCTCAAGCTTAAGCTGAGCACGGATGACCAGAGTCAGGCCAACGGCCAGTCAGATGCCACCCAGGTCAACAGCTCTCAGATGGAGGAACAACTGGCACAGCTCCGGGAGGAGGTGCAGGAGCTCTACAAACAACATGCGCTGCTGCAGTCGCAGCTCCACGACAAAGACACACTCATCGACGCCCTGAAGTCATTCAGGCGACAGGCAACAGAAATCTCAGCAGGGGGCGAAGACCACACAGGTTGCACCACAGTCACGTTGGAGGCACCGAGGAGTCCGTGCCAGTCAGCAGAAGTCAGACAACTGAAGACACAGACAGAGGTTCCGGAGCCGATTAGGAGAGCCGAGGCCGGGCCAACAGAGGCCGTTCCCAGCAGCAGCGAGGAGGGCCTGACAGACTCGGACAAGATGGCGGCAACAAGGGAGAGCCGGTTAGCCCAACTGGCAGAGAAACTCAAGGAGGAGATGAGAAGCCTGTCGGAGGGCAGGGCGGGGCTGCAGCTGGCCTCGTCAGCCACGAGCCCGGGGTTCCTCCTGCCGACAGAGGAGTCCCAGCTACAGGAGGCCCAGAAGGAGCAGGTTGACCTGCCGATGATGCCGCTAGCGGACCAGGAACAGAAGATAGACGATAGCCTCAAAGACCCGAGAGAGACCAATGGAGATGAAGACTCCACACTGACAGCCCCCTGTTTGCCCGGACAAGATCCAGCACTGATCCGTTTACAATTTGATTGATTGATTGATTGAATATTCTATTAGACAGAAATGTAAAACATCACGATTCAAGACACTTAGTCAAAAAGGATTACACCAAAAAAGTCCTTGCTGTCTTGTTTCCATTGTATTGGGGTCCTAGGTATTCAAGTCATCAACAAATAAAGTAGCACCAAATGCATTCAATATCATAAATCGCTATATGTACAGTATGTATGAAGTATGAAAAAAGAGGGGGGTAATGTAAGGGGGGTGATCACTTCTCGCCTCTCTAAGGGAGAAGAAGTGTCTAAGGGAGAGGTGAGCCCCCTTTGGCCTCCTGAAAGGTGAATTTTCAGGGCAGTTTAAAGGAATACAGTGAGCTGTTTTTTTTAAGACATGGGGGACAATATACGGCTAAATACTACTTGTGGAAACTGTTTATTATTCAGAATAAGATAAACACATTCTGTGTGGGTCATACTGGCCCTAGTAATTATACCCGTAATACTTTTACTTTTTACCAGTAACATGTAGTATAACTAAATACACATTTCAGTTGACATTTCAGTAACTCTACGCTACAACTTTCTCACCCTTTGGTTGAACTGCAAGTCCACGTGTGATCTGTGTGTTGTCAGATTATAGTTTTATTTCTCTCTCTCTCTCTCTCTCTCTCTCTCTCTCTCTCTCTCATTCTCACTCTCAAACATGCACACACATCACACACCCCTCTCTTCCCTCTGTGATGTTCAGGCTACAACAGCTGCTAGAAGCATGACACGGTGAGTGAAAATTATACCTAGTGTGAATGAGCAGTAGCCTACTATTTATGAGTTAATTTCATTGTGACCCTGGGCAGTGGGCACACAACAAACTTTGAGCGCCAATATGTAGGCCAGATGTATGCCAAGGTTACGGACGCTTTGTGGTGCCATGCATGTGTAACAGGGAGTCCTGCCTCCAGTCAGGGCTCTGTGTCCATGCCCAAATCACACAGGTGTAAGTAGTCACTCGTTTACCCCTCCCCTATAAAGCCTGGTGGCTGGTGCTCATGCACTCGTTCCTTCTTGACTCTCTGTAGAGGCTTGTCTGAGACAGGTAGGCAATGGTGGTGTTTTGGCCCTTTTAACATTATTTGTGTAAATGAGTGTACTGTACCGTGACCTTGATTGTTGAGGTAAAATAGGATTTTGTATTGGTGATGTGTTTGATGTAGCCTATTATAATTACTAGCCCTTACCCGTTCAAAGATATGAGCTCCAAAATGATGTGCAGTGTGTGGGTTATGGGATGTGCACTGTGCACACAGTATATGAGGGATGGAAAGTAACTTTAACTGGTGCTTGCATGATGTACTGTAGGAGCATCAATGTAAGAAACCCGTTTCGTTTAATGGCTACTGGTGCTTGCATGATGTACTGTAGGAGCATCAATGTAAGAAACCCGTTTCGTTTAATGGCTACAGAGATACTGTCCCCCCCCCCCCCCGTCCCCCCCCCCCCCCCCCCAGCCCGCCCGCCCGCCCGGGGGGGAGTGTGTGTGTGTGTGTGTGTGTGTGTGTGTGTGTGTGTGTGTGTGTGTGTGTGTGTGTGTGTGTGTGTGTGTGTGTGTGTGTGTGTGTGTGTGTGTGTGTGTGGGGGTTTGTGTGATTGTGCATGGCCTGAACAACAGCGCCCCTCCCTTAACATGTGTGGTCACAAAAGGTACTGTAGGCTAAATAGATATAGATACACCATAAAAATGCTAATATACAGCATACGATTTGTGAAAGTGACAAACGGGCTTCACAGTTATGTCAGGTGTGTTCATATGCTAATGGTGATGCGATTTCAGATCAATTGCTCCAGCCACTGAGGAGAAACACTGTTACAGACGGACGGACAGACATTCGGAAAATTATATGTTAGATAATACCCGGTGGAGCTAATTGTATTTTGGTTGTTTTCTTATAGGAATAGCTCCACGCAGTGCTGCATTTTCCCCTTTTCCTAGAGTTATATATGTTTTGCATTGTATGTTATTTAAATTGATTAACCAACTGCTGTATATTGTTGTTCTCTATCACTCAGATAGTCGGAGGCGACAACAGTCACATTGTGGGGGAGAACTGTCTTGAGGGCCCTTGCCCCCTTCTATCCACTGCATGCTGTGTGGTTCGTTATTGTGCACCTAACCCACTTACTTTAGAGTGTGTGTGAAGTGTGGTTTTGCAGTGTAGTGTAATGGTTTGAACCCTCACCCTACTATTTCTCCTCCCCCTACAGTCGAGTGTAGTTTTTACTGTGTATATATACTGTATAGTGTGATAATATGCCTTTCTCACCTTTTTAATATAAAATTGCTGAATTAAACTGAAACCTATTGAAAACGTGATATTTTATAGTGTGATTTAAAATAAATGTACTTGATTATTCTTGAGAAGCACATCTCTGCTCCCCTTATTTTACAAACAAACCTGTGTTACTATTCATGTGGTTATTTTAGCACTTTATTCTTGGGCGAAACTCTCAAAGTAGCGTTGTCGATGTTATTACTATGTTATAAATCTGCCATGGATACACATGGACCCATGGGCCTGGTACCACGAGTCGTCTTACTACTTGTTTCATTATAACCATGGACTGTTTGTTGACACATCAGTAGCAAGAGAGAAACTTACGTTTGGTCTGTTTTACTTAAAGTTTCGACCTTGAGGATAACTATAGAAGACTAGTGCAGACAGTCATGTTTTTCATTCTAAATTAAACAAATGACAAATCATTTGTTTAATCATTTATAACTTAAGATCCATTCACTTATCCTGTAGGCTACCTTGTATGCCTTCATCCAAGGGGGGGTGAACGCTAAGACTCTCGAGAGTCTAAAGCTAGTCCCCTGTCGTTACTTTATATTGTATTGTGCTTTTCTCTCCAACTCACAGGACCATTTAGCTGAAATTTACTTTTCTGCTGATATTAGATCAGGGCCTGGCTGATACCAGTCACTACAAGGGTTGTAACATGTTTCACACTGACACAAACATTTCAGTGTCTCCTTAAGTCGGTGTTAAACCACACAGGAGAATTGGAACGTATTTATTATTGTCAGACGGAAATGGAAAGAAGACAAATTAGATAGTGCAGGTGGGGACGAAAGGTTTCATAGTAACACGTCTCTGCTATATATTTAAGTCAGCTTTGTGCAAAATGACTGTCAGAGTGAAATTTGAAGCATCCTGTTTTTCAGGTGTCTGGCTTGTTGTTTGGGAGGTTTTGGAAGTGCATTGAGTTACAAGACGCAGATTAGTTTATGAGTTTAAACTCCAGAATGTGCTTTGATCACAATCTATACATTCTTAAATGACACAACATTTTAGTGCCTTTTATCCAAAAGCGCTTTACAATGTGCATTCACATTCACACGCCGACACCCCTTTGTTAGCTTTCTGGTTGGTCCCTGACTGACCAAACCAGCAGGGCTCTTCTTCTGCCTTGTCCCGCCCTGGTTCCGCCTTTTATATGTTGAATTAGCTAAAACATCATTTTTGGAGAAATAAAAACATTTAAAAACATGCTGAGTCACTATACTGCCAGTGAGCAGCTCCATTTTACTGAAACCAAGTTTTAAATTAGAATTGAACACAGACAATAACAATACGAGGCAACTGAATTAAAATGGTAGTGGATGGAATGTCCCACCGAATGTCCCACCAAGACACATTAACTAATGGGTGTGAAGAGGGGCGGGACAACGGGCGGGACTTGACAAAGGGTGAAGTATGCTTGCATTTTGTGTATCTTTTGGGTGAGAGTACATGCAGTAATTGCGTTGACATGCATAGTTCTTCTACGGTTTGTGCGTGCTGACCCGCTCTCCACTCCATCTCTGCTCCCGTTGGGGCCGCGCGCCACATTTGCGCCTTGCATCACAGAGCATACAAGACGAGAGCAGAATAGCTAACAAAAGCTTAAAGCTATGGAGGTGGTTCTACACACAAGTGTAAACTGAAGCATTTAGCCAAAATATGTAGAACCGCAGAATTTCTTGACCCGATGTGATGTTTGGTAATAAGTGGTAACAGTGGTTCTGCTGTACGTTCAGTTGAGAGCTAGGTGTACAGACATCAGAACGTAGCTACATCAAAAAGACCATGCGGAAGAAATTTCTTGTCTTTAATTAACACCTTTACAAATGTACAAATCATATTTTCGCAGCACGTCTTGCAAGTTATTTGACAGGACTTTAATGGCAGTATAATGATTACTGACTGAATGATAGTATAAACTTACTGAACACGCAGATTTATCAGACAAACTATTTCTCCAGCTTGACTGCCTTCAAACTGTGCCATCCAAACCTGATTTTGTCTTTTTTTTTTTTTTTTTTTTTATTAGTATAAAAAGACAAGGAAATAAAAGGAAGATAAATAAAATACAAACTGCAACAAAATTATATTGACAACATCCTTAAATTAAAGTTCATGTTCGAAATAATGTTTTTTTGTTTGTTTTTTCCCTTTCCAGCTTAAAGAAGAACTGGTCAGGACTGGGGCTGCAGCAGACATCATACTAAAGCTGAAGAATGTTATTAAAGACAAGAAGTGACAACTACAGCTACAGCACCCCCCCTCTGGTCACCTCTGTTTGGTCTGCCTCTGTAACTTCACACATAAATGGAGCTTGGAGATTGTTTTATTTAAAAATTGAAAAGTCTTGTTTTACTGTAGATGAACAATGTTAAAATTACTTATTCAACACAATGAAAACTGATGAAAAAAGTTCAGATTTTATATATTTTCATGAAGGCTACACGTGTATTGATTGGACTTAGTCATCAACTTCAATATGTTAAAAATTTTATTCTTAACAAAAACAAGTAATTTCTTCTTTTTTCCTGTTTCACCATTATTATTGAAGTCTCGGCCGGGAGGCGAACCTGGGACCTATGTATCCAATGGCACGTACGTTACCACTCGACTTAAGAGCCAGCTCACCAGAGAGCAACACACAAACTATAAATAAAAATCTATTCCCATCTCTGTTATGGTTAGAGTTAGTATAGGGTTAGGGGGTTAGAATATTGAATGAGAAAGAGATGAATAATGACACTTTGTCCATTGTAAAAGAATAATATTTATTATAAGAATAAGAATAATTTATTCAATTAGTCTGATGTGCTCAGAGATTAAAAATAACAAGAAGTGTGGAAGTAGTGTTTGCCATCGGACCAATAGTTGCAAACACTACAGTGTAGTTTTACTGTAAGTGTAAACACAGAACATCAGATCCTCATTGATGAGCACAAGCGATATATTTATCTATGCAATCGCACTCTTTTCAATGGATCATTTCCTTTTTCCATTTCCATTCTTGCATTAATTATGAAAGAATAAAAGCAAACCCCAAATACGAACAATGATAACAGTGAAACCTTTGTTTTGGGTGGTAGGTTTGAGACTGTTATGCACCAAGACCAACCATTTGAAGTTGGTGTAGAACTAGTATGTGTCAGAGGTGTGGCTGTAGCTGATGTCGTGGTAGGGGTCTGTTGGGTGGTTGTAGCTGGTGTTGTCGTAGTGATCTGTTGTGTTGTAGTCGGGACCCTGGTTGTAGCTGCTGCAGAGA